>NC_092871.1:44975171-44977382 GCF_032062135.1 Pyxicephalus adspersus
GCCGATCGGCGCCGCCTTCATGGGCGGGCACAAGTGCCGCACGCTGGATCTCAGGGGAAATCAAATGAATTTTTTTTTTCTTGTTTTCCCGTGCGGAAAACCTGGTGCGTCTTATAGTCCGGAGCGTCTAATGGTCCGAAAAATACGGTATATTCAAATTAAGATATTAAGTAATTGAATTGGAGTGCATGATCAAATATCTCTATACCTAAACACATTCAAAAAATCAATTGATGTATTATGATGTTGAAAACGTACTTTTAAAATGTTTGTTCCCATCATAAGCTCCTGGCTATCTGTTAGTTTAAGAGCCGTATATCTTCACTCAACGAGCAGCTGCCCTTAAATGCAGCTAGTCCCGTGTCCCACGTGGTGCTATGATGAGCCTTAATGTTTGTTTCTGGGTAAGCACCCGGTAACACGTGGGACTCTCTCGAGTCCCTCCCGGATTTCTCCACCCCCCACCAGGGACACCCTAGAAGGGAAATCCCTCTCATCCCCAATGCAAACCCCGCTGGTGGAAGTGTCATGCAGCTCCGGAGCCACAGGTTGCTGACCCCTGCTCTGGGGTTTGGGATTAAAAGAACCTTTTGTGCAATTGTAGATGACACAAAGCCATGTACGAGAATAAATTCCCTTTTAGATGTCTTTTGTTTACAAGCAGACCAAGAAGGCAATGGTTGATCAGATAACTACAAATGAGGTTTGAAAGAAAACTCCACTTTCCCTTTAAAAATATTATATTATTAATTATAACACAAATTAGCTTGTAGTTTGATGTTAGTAAAAAAAGTAAAAATCCCTGCAATGTACATAGATCACCCACAGAGGATTGTTTTTTCCCAACATAAGTTGAGTTACACATTAATGTTGATAGTGGCTAGGGTAATGAAAGGATTGCAGGTATCTAAAAGGCAATTTGGACCCTTTTTTATCAATCAAATCAATATTTAAATTAAGCATGCCTAATTCAGCATCATCCATCAGAGGAATACCTTGTTTGGCTAATGTCGCAATCAAGGCACCATCTGTGGATATTTAATATTTAATCTCTGATGGTGCCCAACCTTTTCTCTTCTGGGGGCCACTATTGACATTGAGATAAAACCCACGGGCCACAATGCAAACAAACATTAAATATGTTTGTTTAAAACTATAATAGTTTTTATTTAAAATGAAATTAAATCGAAATTGAAATGTTTCTAGTTACCGTAACATACATGGACCAAATAAAAGTAATGACAAATTAAGAATTTCTGCACTCACTAATTCTATCATACAGTGCTGCCCTATTGTTCCTCGTATACCTTTCCTGTACCAACGGCAGAAACCACACCATAAAATGTGTCCTGTCAGTTATAGGGGCTGCTAACCTTCTTTGTACCCCAAACTCTACAATGGGTGCTACCACAGAAATGCAATTCATGTGACAGATAGCCAAGGGGTACATGTTCTTACTACTACATCTCCAGGTCATTACTTTCCTGAGAAATTAGGGTTCACAGAAAGTAAGTGGCCAGATATGTGTGACAGGGTAGCATGGTATGACAGGAATAGTTTTTCATATCTTGTGATGGTGTCGTAGTAATGAAATGTTAGGAGGAGTTAGCCACAAGAGTCCTCCACTTGCTGTCACAGTTCCCTTGTGACTTGTTCCCTTGTGATTTTTCTTACAGAGAAATTGGGGTTCATAGAGAGTAAGGGGATAGGTATGTGTGACAGGGCAGCATCATATGATGGGTATAACATTTTATTGGAAATAGCCCCCTGTAATGTGGAAATATCCATGCTTATTTTTAGTTTTTTTTTTGCTTGTGACACCATATCTGGCAACTTGTTATGTCTAGGGGGTTTAGTAACAGCTCTCAGGGTCCCTTGTGTACCCTACAAATTTCACATTTCTTTAACAATTGGTGTGGGAGATATGAAGGTTTATACATGGAGAAACATGTATAAACATGGACACAGACACAGCTGTGTTGCTGCTGCTGCTGTTATTATCTCACAGTACAAGGTGGGCAGGGAGCAAACACATCTGATTACCGTTATTTATTTATTTTAACCACCTGGGCGTTTCACTGATGTCTAGATTTCTGTACCAAAAGCGGTACACTGTTTTTCATGAATTTTTTTTTTTTAATTGTAGACCTGTAAGTTACAGAAATATGTCCGAACAAGGGTCTAGTAGATATCATGAATATCAAAAAAAGT
>NC_092871.1:44977988-45010139 GCF_032062135.1 Pyxicephalus adspersus
GGGGAGGGGGGGAGCGCCCGACTGGCCTAACGCACATTTACTCTATCAAATTACTACACACCTACTCGAAACAATTTGAACGACACCATTACTCTCACTTAGATCACTGCCAAAGAACTTTAAATTGGGTGGATTCCTTGAACCAATCCCAGGCAGACCATATCAACTTATATTGTTCCCACTTGTTGTCGTCCTCCGCCACAAGCCTTTCCAGGTGCTGTATCTTTTCTAGTTCTGTAAACCAATCTTTCAAGGTGGGTGCCGTGGTCTGTTTCCATTTTCCGGGAATAATTGACCTGGCAGCCGTAAGAAAATGCCTCAATACATCTCTCTTGTTAGCCTTTATAGACCCTGGGAGGATAGATAACAAGGCTACCTGAGGGGTAATCCTCAAGTTAGATCCAGTCACACTGTTATATTTATCCACTATCTGAGACCACAGCTTACGAATAGTGGAGCAATCCCACCAAATATGTAGCATTGTACCTTGATGGGTATGGCATCGCCAGCATCTATCAGATAGGGAAGGAAACATGCGATGGATATCCGAGGGGCAGAGATACCACCTAGATATAATTTTATAATTGGTCTCTTGAGCCTTACAAGGGAGTGACATTTTGTGAGTTAAGATAAAAGCTTTTTCCCAGTCTAACGGAGAAATAGCCTCTCCCAATTCCTTTTCCCAGTACCTTGTGTAGGTGGGAGCGTTGCTAGTATGAAATTTAATCAGGATCTCATAAATCTGTGATATCACATGGATTGGTCTGTCTGGTGAGCGTAGTATAGTTTCAAAAGCCGTGAGGTTCCTCTGTGTGGGATACGTGGCTAAAAAGGTTGAGATAAAAGAGGACATTTGGTTATATTGTAACCACGCTGAGGGGGAGCCTCTGCACCCTGGTGCCAAACGAAGAGAACGGCGGAATTCTTCCATTCTGGAGTATACTGCATATCTGCCTATTATCCTGAGCTGACCAAGAGAGAAATTTTTTAGCGTTTATTGCCGGTGGAAATGAGGGATTGTCAAACAGGGGAGTCATGGGCCCTACTATAGAGGACACATGACCTGTCTTAAGGAGATTATCCCATTCTCTTAGAAGATCGAAAGTAATACTGGGTAACGGATGGAGGAATTGCAACTTAGACCTATTCACCCAAAGTATAGAACAAAGGTCGATTGGGGATAGAACATTTTCCAAAACTACCCAGCTTTTCCTGTCTCTATTGTGGAACCAATCAACTACACGGGTTAGTAGAGACGCTCTGTAGTAAGATCTAATGTCGGGAACCCCTGCACCGCCAAGATTTTTAGGTCTGGTAATATACCGAAGGGCTATTCTTGGACGTCTTGTTTTCCATAAGAACCTCCTACAGAGCAGCTGTAACTTACTAATAAAGGCCAGAGGCAAATATATCGGGACCGTTTGGAAGATATACAGCATTTTGGGCAAAATATCCATTTTAAGGGTGTTAATTCTGGCAAACCATGAAAGAGGGAGTAGATCATATTTACCTAGTTCCATCTTTAATCTACTTAGCAGTGGATCATAATTATATCTAAATAATTTAGTCGGGTCATCTGATATAAAGATTCCTAAATACTTAAGTTTCTCATTGAAATGCCTAAAAGAAGTATGTTCTCTGAGGTACTGTACCTGGGCAGAGTGAAGGGAGATATTAAGTATTTCGGATTTATCAAAATTCACTTTAAAGTTACTCAGAACCCCAAATTTTTCAAATTACTCCAAAATTGCAGGGATAGTAGTCTGCGGGGATGACACATACATTAACAAGTCATCAGCAAATAATGACAGTTTATAGTGATGTTTCCCAATCTGGATCCCTTGCACATGTGGGTTTGTCCTCAGCGCCACCGCGAGATGTTCCATCACTATAGCAAATAATAAAGGAGATAATGGACAACCTTGTCTAGTGCCATTAACAATAGAGAATGGGGTTGACAGGCCTCCATTGACCCGCACACGAGCCGTAGGGGATGAGTATAATGCGGCTATCCTAGCTATCATCAGTGGGCCCAAACCCAAATCTGGCGTAATGCTTGGTACATAAATGACCAGTTCACCCTATCAAACGCCTTTTCTGCATCTACTGAAAGCAGACAAATGGGGGTTTTGGCCATTTTAGCTGCGTGAGTGATTAATATAGTCTTCAGCGTATTATCTCTGGCTTACCTTCCATTAATAAATCCAACTTGATCTGTATGAATCAAAGTCGGTAAGTGTCGAGACAATCGATTAGCTATCAGTTTAGAAAAGAGTTTAGCATCCACATTAATTAAGGAGATTGGTCTGTAGTTTGAGCAAATCGAGTGGTCCTTACCAGGTTTGGGTATAACAGTAATGTGTGCCTTCAGGCTTAGAGGAGGAAAGAAAGAATCCCCTGAAATAGATGAAAACACCCTTGTCATAAACGGGGCCAAAAGTTCAACAAATAACTTGTAGAATTTGGGTTTGTACCCGTCTGGACCAGGGCTCTTACCAGTCGGAGTGTTTTTAATTACCGCAGACACCTCCTCCACTGTGAAGGCAGATTCCAAACTCGCGGACACTTCCGGATCTAATCCTGGCAATGCAGTGGATTCTATGTAGTCAATGAGAGTAGGGGTGTGCGGTACAGCTTGAATATTATACAAACCAGCATAGTATTGTCAAAACTCTGATAAGATCTCCTGAGGGAAGGCCGTAATATTACCCTTAGTATTTTTAATATGGGGGACATACATAGCAGCCGATCTCGGGTGAAGCCCCCTTGCCAACAGCCGGCCACATTTTTCCCCGTATTGGTAAAAGGATTTACGATATTTATCTCTATATTTTTGATGAGCAAAATCATACAATTCCAATAAACGCCTTCTTGCAGATGTGAGGTCAGTAAACACATCCGAGGACATATTACTTTTATGCAACCTTTCCAATTGCCTTATATTGTCAAGCGTACGGGCAATCTCCTGGGATCTAATTTTTTTAAGTCTAGACCCCTGTTGGATCAAAACCCCACGGAGAACTGCTTTAAGAGCCTCCCATTGAAAGGGCAGTGGAGTCTCGTCTTCTTCATGATCCTTTAGAAAATTTCTTATAGTATCTATAACTGCTCGCTCACACACAGAATCCCTAAACAATGAGTCGTTACATTTCCATGCCCACTCCTGTGAACCTATCAAAGGGATTTGAATAATTAAGGATACCAAAGCATGGTCAGACCATGGGCAGCTGTCAATACTTGCCTCAGGATGCCAGTCTAAAAGCCTATGGCTAAAAAAAATGTAATCAATTCGGGAGTAAGTGCAATGGGGGTTGGAATAAAACATATAATCTTTGTCGCCAGGGTGCAAGCCTCGCCACACATCAGTCAATTGAAGATCATTTATTTTAGCTTTAAATGCATTCAATTTGGAGTAAGAGACAGAGGAATGACCTGTTGACGTATCTACTCTAGGATCAAGGGGAAAATTAAAATCTCCCCCGATTATCAAAGTTCCTTCCTCAAATGTAGTAATTTTATTCAGGAACTGGACAGCCGCTGTAGTTGGTTGTTGATTTGGAGAATAAAATGAAGCCACCGTGTACTTCTTCTCCCACAAGGAAACCTTAGCAATGACATATCTCCCATGCGGATCCACGCAGGTGTCCAGTACCTGAATTGGGATAGTTTTGTGGAAGGCTATGGAAACCCCCTTAGTTTTACCGTCAGGATTGGAGCTATGAATCCATGTAGTGTAATAGCGGTTATGCAATGATGGGATCTTTTGAGAGCAAAAGTGTGTTTCCTGAAGCATTAAAATATGTACTCTAGCCTTGTGTTGACCATATAAAAGTTGTGATCTCTTATTAGGGCTATTGAGTCCTTTGGCATTAAGAGAACGTATTTTCAAACCTCTAGAGTTGTTCGGCCGATTAGATAGCATATTTATTTTTGTAAGATGAGGATTATATCAAGTAACTCCTATGAAGTGAAAGGAACCCTGAAATTCACTAATAAGGCCAGTCGGGTGGGGATGGGAAAAATTAGGGATCGGGACAGCTGGCGGCTGGGGGGGCTGGTTCCCAGTCGTCTGTGGGAAACTAAAAAGAATATAAGGAACTTCCTTATTTGCCGCCTCCCACCGGCGGTACTCCTATGTGGGGTAATATAGCCGAGCGATAGGAGAAAAGATCACTACCGTTATAAATAGATCCATTCGGGGGAAAAGCCAGTATTATATTAGGCCAACTGGGACCCTGGCATAGCTGTAAATAGTATGAACATTACACCAATCAGAACAATACGGAAGAACAGCCAAAAAAGTAAAAGCACTTAACTATAAATGATAGCCGAGGACACCCCGGCACATCCCGTTCAACCTTATTAAACCAGAACTGATGTTCTCAGCAAAATCCAGGGTCTAGTGATCTATCGCCAGACAACAGCCTACTTACACATCACTTTAAACATGACAATGTTAAATACAGTGCAATGACTCCATACTATACCCAGAAAAGGACCCGGCAGTAGGCCTTGATGGGAATGGCCTTTCGAGCCATAGGGAGCAAAACAATTAAATATCCATAGTAGGTATATGTCCATATACAGATGTGGATGGAAAGTATTTTGTAAGTTGTGAGGCAACAGAAGCAGGAGAAAACTGTCCAACGATCCGCTGAGACCATCCAATGCGGGCTGCGGGGTCGTCCTTCAGACATCCATCATAACCTGGGTGCTTATTAAGAGTGTGCAGTCATTTGCAGATGAGAAAGAGCCTGTCCCTCGTCTAGGACTTGGTGGGTGATCAGGAGGGGTGGGAGCAGAAGTAAGATGTTGATCCAAGCGACCAGGGCCTCCAAAGGGCATGGATAAAGGAACCGTAGGCCACTCTGCTAAACTTATATCAGGAAGCTGAAGGCCCCTCAGAAGTTGTGGTAAGTCCGCAGGACCTCTGAGAAAATGATTCCTATTGCCAGATCTAGCAATGAGGTGAAAGGGGTATCCCCAACAATATGGGATATTTCGTTCCCGGAGCACATCCAATAGGGGTCGCGCTGCTCTCCGTAGATCCAAAGTATGTTTGGACATGTCCGGCAGCAATTGTATTGGGGCACCAGCATATTCAAGGGTTTTGGCAGCTCTAGCTTTCTTAATGATGTCTTCTTTGTTCTATAGAAATGGACACGACAAATCACATCCCTAGGTCGTTGGGGATCTCGCCCCCGAGGGCCCAGGGTTCTATGCACTCTGTCTAATTCAATGTCCATATCTGGGGGAATCGCCAGAAGATTGGCAAAGATAGTGTATGCAGCATTAAATAACTCAGAGTTAGGCACTGTCTCTGGAATCTCACGGATGCGGATATTATTGCGTCTGTTACGATTTTCAGCATCATCCTGTATTAAATAGAGCGTATTAATTTGTGCCGCATGGTGCTCTAGTATAGCATCGTGAGAGGCCATTTTAGAAGAAAGTTCTGAGCAAGTATTCTGAAGCACGGTAGTAGTACTGGACACCTGTTGCAGGGTCTGTTGAATATGAAGGAACTCTGCTTTACAACTTGCTTCCAGCCTCCCAATACTATGATCTAAGTCAGAGCGGGTAGGCAACGCTCTGAGGTGGGCTTTCCAATTCCATGTATCATCATCTCTCTCTTGGGTAAATAGAGGTCTGGAGTAGTCACCCGAACAGGATGGATCACTGGGGATTAAGTGAACAGGGGCAGGGTTGTCATTTACCTGCTCTGGTGGAAGCTCTGGTGTGTTTGCCAGGGCCACATGCTCTGTGTCAGGCGCTTGTGCTGCAATCGCGGGAAGGGTCCGGTCCGCATCACCACGTGGTCCGGATCCGGAGCTGGAATTAAATTGAGACCGCGGCTTTGCGGCCTGGTCAGTCGCGGCCCTGTTGCCGGCCAGAAATAGCCCTGGGATGGCCCTAGAGGCCGGTATCTCCCCACTGGAGCATCCCTTCTGGCTCCCCTTCATCTTGGGTCCCATCGCCGAGTGAGGTGAGGCACTGCAGTGCTGATCTGTGTGGCTTTTCCCCCTGTAGATCGCGGAGCTGTGCTAGCACACGTCCGTCTCCGCCATTGGCCGGCCCTGTCAGTTTTTTTATGCAAAAAGTGATCCTATTTTTTTTGCATAGAAATTTTTGTTTATATTGTGGGCTTGTAATTCTTAGGATTACCTCCCAGGTATGATAATTATATTTATTTATTATATACATAAATTATAATATAATACATAATTATAAAGAATAATTAAAAAAAAATATTGAAATAATAGACAATGTAATCTAAAAATAAAATATAAAATTAAAAATGTACTTTTATTTTTATTTCATGTTGTGTGGTGTTTTTGTACTGTAAACAACGTTCAAAAGCAGATTACATTCTAATCTGCTTTTAAATTTCCCTCCCTGACACACCCCCATACATCACCAATCACATCACCCGGAAGATGACTCATCCTCCCGGGTGATGTGAGGGGGGATTTCCCTGCCCTGCCTCACACAGGCACACGCTGGACGCTGGAGCTGGAGCTGGAGCTGCTGCATCTACAGAGAGATGCACAGCACAATACAGGATTTCTGCATTGTGCTTCACATCTCACTGCAGATGCCAGCAGCAATAGCAAACTTTTTATTGCTGCTGGAGGAGCTGCGGGGACAGGGTAAGTATTTTCTTTCAGTTGTAATCCAATTGTCATACAATGTATGACAATCAGATTGCAATATAACATTTGTTTATATTTTTAACCACCTGAGAAAAGTTCGGGTTTAACACTTTTTGCAAGTGTTTTTACCCCGAACCAAGGTCGGGTTTAATGGCCAGGTGGTTAAAAAGCTAAAGGAATGTTGCTGTGGGAAAAGGACTTGTCATTTAAAGTGAAACTTTAGTGAAAAAAAAAATTCTTATCCTGTCACTTGAGCTCACATCAAACAGGCTCAAGATTGGGTGACACTTCTTCCTGAAAATGTAAAAAAAAAACAACAACAAACAAACAAAAAGAATTCCAATCTCACTATATGGGATTGAGATTCCCTGCCATTTCATATAATGTTAAAGTAAGTGTACCTAAATTTAACATTTTAACTTTACATAGAATGGTAGACAACCCTTCTAAATATAGTAAAAATGTTTTTTGTTTGTTTTTTAAGTTAAGAAAAAGGGTGCAGCACAACTGTGATTAAGACTTAATGGGAGCGCAGAGCTTCCTGGGATACCTACGGAGGCTCTGGCTGCTCCTTCTGTGCATGCCCTAATCTTGGGCATGCGCAGAAGGCGCATCTTTTTCCACCAAGGGGAAAGAGAAGCCCATTTCTTGCATGCGCAGTGATTGCGGCTCTCTTTTTTTTCCCCTTCACAGTGGTTACGTTACCCGACCTCGCACCTGGGCAGTACAAGATCGAGTGATGTAGCAAGAAGATCAGAAGACATGGGAGAAGATGGCTGCACTCAGTGCTTCTTCTGCGCTGGGATGATGAGGAATAATCTGGACGACGCGGGACTGGATTGTGGGAAGGACCAGCACCATCGACGCACCTGCGGGATTAAAGGTAAGTGTGTTTTTTTATTTTTAGTTTAGTTCCGCTTTTGGTGATAGGTGCACCTAAACCCATTCATTTTTTTTTTTGTATATTCAATTTTGCATGCATTTGCCTGCATACATTGAGTTAAAAAGTGTCCCTGTATATTCTAGAACAGGGGTTGGCAAACTTTTATGGCCACTAGGCCATTTCAGGAGTGGATGGGAGCACACTAGGCCAGGCTCGGCCCACCACCAGGGAATGCCCCATTGGGATTATAAACTGGTTGTGAGCTCGGCAGCCACAGTATTTGTAAACCCAAGAAATGTATTAAGGCAACAACTTGTAAACCAACAATATTAATGAGAACAGAAATCAGTGGTTTGACTATAAAAATCCATGAGGATCATATAACTAGGAGGTAACCTTAGGTAAGAATTAGCCAGTAGGCATGTAGTGCCAGAACTACTGAGCATCTACCGTATTTAAAGTGCACATGGCTTAACAAAAACCTTAGATCACATGCAAGCTAAAATGTCCACCTTCAAAAAATTATAATAGTGGAGAATTATCCAAGATTACACATGGAAAAAAAAAGAAAAAAAAGGTTGTATATCTATCGCCTTATCAGGAAGTCAAGACACCGCCAACAGACGAAAAGTTGCAACAGGATAGCATCCAAGAAACAGCCTCAGGGTGTCTTCTGGTGATGTTTTCCACTCGCTCCCACTTTATACCAAAGTGGGTATAATGTGGGTGGAGCTCCCGCATCTGACATGGATGTAGCGTCACCCTTGGAAATAGGATCCAAATCTTTAAGGAGTTGTTCTCCCTCAGCAAAAGTAGAAAAGGCAAAACTTTTCCCTTGAAGTTGAAAAATTAACTTGAGAGGAAACTCCCATCTGTATTTTATCTTGTGGTATTTTTGTATATTTTTTCTTCTGGTCAATCCTCTTCTCATCTGTTTTTTATCTTCTGGTCAATCCTCTTCTAATCCTCTTGTCACTTTTAGAAGTGCTTTCTTGGTCGCATAGTAGTGAGGTTTGACAATCATGCAAAAATTTCTTTGTGGCTTCCGTTACATCTTTCACAGATTCAGGGAGACCCCTGATCCTAAAAATATTCCTCCGGGATCTATTTGCTAGATCATTAATTTTAAGTTGCAGTTCCTCTATTTGATTGCTTAGCACCAAGATTTCTTTTTAATTCTGAGAGACCCCTGAAATTGTTTTATCCACCTTTTTCTCAAACACATCAATTCTAGTGCCAAAGTTCTGTAAATCTTGCCGCAGCTCAGAAGTAAAGGTAATAGTAACTTTGGACAGTTCTGTTTGTAGCAGCATAGTCAAGTGTGAAAAAAATCTGTTTCCTTCAAAGGAAAGCTCTGAGGAAGGGTCTGGTGAAGGGGGGTCCTGGGAGAGGACGCTAAACCTGGAGCCAGTGACCTGAATTAGTGCTGCAGGGCTGGTGGTCTCAGTATCCCCCTTATGATATAACATAGAGCTGGGGTCTGGAGATGATGGTGAGGCCAGGTACTGCCTGGGGATGAAGGAGGGGAGACCTCTTCCCACCCTATATTCACGGAACCCAGGCTCCTACCTTGAGAAAGGGTCTTCTTTTCCTGAGAGGCAGAGTATGCAGCAGCATGCTCTTCTTTGGTGGCAGCCATCTTAGATGCCGGCCGCGTGGCTTGGGACCTCTAAAAGCGGTCTTTAGGTTTGTTTCCAGCCTTCCCCACCATCGTCAAACCACATAAAAATGATTTCCGGCGCTCGTTGTGCTTGTATGTAGCGTGGCTGCTGAGTCCCGCTGCAGATAGAGCTGCTAAATGAACCGGAGGGTCCCGAGCTGTCTAAACTGCTTCCTCAATAGACGGCGGTGCATGCACACCCCAGAATATTTGTACTGTACATTATTATTTGTAACAATTCACAATCTCAAGAAAATCCCCTAAGGTGGCTCTCTTTAGCGAAACGCCATCTCATGTGATCTTCCTAACATGGGTAGTATTCACAATTAGTGAACATAGGGTTTCAATGTCCAGCCAGGGCATTAGCATAGTTGATCTGTGTTAAGCCTAGGACCATGTTTGTATTAAAATAATACATTTATTACCTCTTCTATCTCTGCTTTGTGTACTATTTCCCACCCCTTCCCCCTTGGGCTGTTTTGTTATATATGTTTGTTTTTGTTATATGTTTTTTTATTTCTCATTATTTGCTGTCCAAGATTATTAGATTATACTCTGTGCCATATGCTTCCACGAGAATGTATTTGTTTTCTATGTATTTGTACTAATATATGCAATACTGACCCATAAGGGCTATTAATGTTTATTGTTATGCTTCTCAGGGTCTATGCAGATTATAGGTTTTATATTTTTTGATCAGACGAAGCCAATACTGTTATGTATAAATATAGATGTATGTGTTGGAGGTCTGAATTTTTGTTATGTAGTTTGTTTTTTTCGAAAATTCAATAAAGCTGATTGAAACAAAATAATACATTTATTACATTTTGTATTAAATAATTTTCAGCACGTTAATAACCATGTTGCCGTAAAGTCTATCTTTCTCTTCTTCTTTTTGCTTTATTCATGATTACAATCAAGGGCTAGGCAAATTATATACAATTTATATCTTGAAAAATACAATCCTAGAGTAAAACAAACCTAAAAATATATATATATATATATATATATATATATATATATATATATATATATATTTATATGTCCTGTTTCCCCGAAAATAAGCCAGTGCTTTATATTAGGTTTTGCTCCAAAAAATGCACTAGGCCTTTTATTCAGGGAATGTCTTTTTATTTCATGGACAACAATCAACATTTATTCTTGAATAAAAAATCAACATTAATTCAAATTTAGTCATGTCATCACATACTGAAACATCATCATAACTCTCCAAACCTTGAATTCCATCATGAATTTCTTGTGATTTTTAAGAACAAAAATCAACATTTATTCAAATACAGACATATCATCTTCTGGAACATCATCATAACTCTCCAAACCCTGAATTACATTTTGAATTTCTTGTGACTCCATTTCTTTTAGAACCATATATATATATACACACACACACACACACACACACACTGAAGAGTGTGTAGATATTTTAGATCAATAGATCAGAGGAGTTTGAACACCTGCAACCACATCACCCTACATTACAGAATTGCTTCTATTGTATGCTTAACTGCACCACCCCTCACCATCCTACTTCTGCCCTGCATTTCATAGTCTTCTGTCCCTCTACAGCCGCTGTACATTTAAAGTACCTGTCAATCATCTCCCATTTATGGGTATTGCCCCGCCTTCCTCGCAGGTTCCCTGTATATGTTTGGCTCTGACTGGGCACCGTACGGTTGCGCTGCCAACCAGCCCCAAACAATCCTGCATGAGAGAGGCGGGGCAACCGGGAGTTTGACAGACAGGCCATGCGGGGGTCTCGGGGGCCACACAGGGCGGGGGAACCCGGAGGGGTAGATAATAAAGGGGAAACTGATGTAAGTAATAGGCTGTTACAATGTGTGGAGCGGGCTGAGCACACAGGACAAAGGGGGGGCAGTGCAGATACCGGGGTGTCACAGTGTGCAGCATGGGGAGGTCCAGCAGCTGCAGAGGGGGCAGAAAACATATTAGAGGAGACCGGAAAAGAAAAAATTGCCGTGGCACTGTGTACAGTATGGGGACTGACCACAGAATCAGAGAACGGAAACTCAGGGGTGACAGAAAATGGGGTAATAGAATGTCCAGGGCAAGGGGGCCCTGGAGGGTCAGCATGTGCAGGAATGGAGGCACCTGCAGGGGGGTCAGCACAATGTCCGAAAATTGATGCAGGTGTACGCCCAGGACTGGAGGTATCTGAAGGAGCAGATAGGGAAATAGAATGTCGGAGATTGGGATTAACTGAGGGCACAGTTGAAGGGAAATCATGTCCAAAATTGGGAGTATCGGGAGCAGCAAGAATCACAACACAGAAATGCGGGCAGACTGATCCCAGGCTCTGCAATAAAAGAAGAGAGATGTCTAGGGAGAGGGAATGGCAGACACCAAATGCAGAGCACAGGAACTCCCCCGGCAAATGCCAAGTGGTCACCAGTGAAAGGTCTGAGAAGAAGGGGAAAGCCATGAAAAGTGAGAGAGCTCAGAGTAAGTTGGGGCAGGAGAAGAGGAATACTGCAAAGAAGGCTGAATCCAGGGCTCCGAAGAGACCAGTCACTGTGGACAGCTCCAAGGCCAAGACATCACTGGAAGCTTTGAGGATCAGCATTAAGCAGCTGCGCTGGAAGGAGGTGAGACCTCATCATTTACCAATGCTTCAGGGTCCTGTCTGCTGATCATTCATTCTACCCTCTAGTTTGGTCTGTTTGCCACCAATCTCTCTTTGGGCTAAAAGACCAAGACTGCACCTAAATACACTCACACTACAGCACACCCCCTTGTCTGGTCTTCATTTACTATGGGTAACTAACTATTTATCATGGCAGAATACTACAGGACACCTTCTAGTCCAGTCTGCTCATACTACAGTACAAATCACCTTCCGTTCTGTTCCCTGCTACAGGACACCTTCTTTCCTGGGCTGTCAATACTATAACTCACCTTCCATTCTTGTATGCTTATTAATAATAAACAGGATTTTTATAGTGCCAACATATTACGCAGCGCTGTATATTAAATGCTTTTACTACAGTTCTCTGTTCTGCAGGTCATCCTCCAGTCTGTTCTGCTAATGCTATAGGATATACTCTGCTGTGGACCACATATAATACTAGACATTTCTGCTAATACTACAGGTCATCCTCTTGTCAATTCTTCTTACTAGTACAGTGCAACAGAAGCTAACCTGTAGTATATTACTGCTCACCCTCCAGGATTATCAGACAATGTTACAATTTATTCACTAATCTAGATGGGTCAACCTCTACTATTCATTGTTTGATTATGGTATTGGTCACTGTTTGATCCTGAAAAACAATACCTCCGATCACTCCCCTGGCTAGGTTGGATGAAACTCTGTCACTTTTACATTAAAAGTGCTCAACCTACAATTTGTTTTATGCTGGGTGGGAAGAAAATGTAGGCAGGTGACATCCCCTGTATTGTGACCCAACTTTTCAGTAACCACCCAAAAACAGGTGGGAAGGTTGCTGAAAAGTGCTGAGTGGTGCATGCGGCTTAAAGGGGCTGGGGAGAACACTGACTAAGAAGGTACTACAAGCCTTCCACTGGTCCAGCCAAATAATACTACACTTTCCAGTGCATGTGGAAAGATATTAGAGGTCATGTTTAGTCCAGTCAGATAACACTACAGGTCACCCACTGGTTCCTCAGGTGGTACTACAAATTGCTGTCCATTCTGTAATAAAATTATACTACAAATCACCCAGTCATCTATTCCGATTATACCACATTTCATACTGTAAAACAATCTGAATAAGGTACATGCCTGTTTCCGGTGCACATGTTGCCCATTTGTCCGAATAGATGGTACTACAGGTCACCCTCTTGATTAGTCAGAGGATAATAAAGATCCATGAGCCTACCTTCCTTTACTACATTGGAATCTGATTCCCTTCATCGAGAGTTGGCAATTGTTTCACACGATCACCTCTATATTGGTGGATGGTCCGCCTTGGAGGGGTGGAGTTTGGTGGGTATTGCTGTCCTGTGATTTTGTGAGGTGTGCAAGTATTTAGTCAGAAGGTAAAAATAGTAGCACAGGGAAGATTGTGCTGGCCTTCATGCCAGCGAGTGAATGCATTCAGTGATGATCTGTGTCTTCTTCTAAGTAAGCTGGCTTCTCAGAAACATCATCTTGCCCTTTCTTAACATCATCATCTTGCCCTTTGCATAACTTTTCAGTAGTGAAGTTGAATGTATGGGTGGCTTTAATAAGATAAAAGCTCCATACATTATACTATGACATGTAATTTGCAAAAATGATTATCATTTTCAGCTGTCACAGCTTATAGCACATTTATTGTGGCTTACTTCACAGCATTATTAAATAAGACCATGTAAGTATGGTTGGCCATATTGCTGTTTTCTGTAACAAGCCAGCATTTGTATTTGAAGCTATCCTTATAAGTGATGTTATTGTTAATTATAATTCTGTGCTGTGTAGTATGTGTCATTGGCGTGTGTCTGCCATTGATTAGCTTTCAGTAAGGGTCATTCTGTTACACAAGACCGTCAAAAGATGAAACATGAAAGACGGAAATTATTTTTCAAAATTATACAGTGGTGCAAAAACCTTTGTTTTGTTTGTGGTTTTTTGTGTTGTAGTAATAAGTTATTTGTATTCTTGATGTGCTGTCATGACTGTATATTTGCCTTTAAGCTTCAATTTGTCCTGCTCTCTATTCATCTAAAAGTATGGAAACTTGTTACCCTGGCCACCATTTACATTGCAAACTTTTTCCTATTTATTAATTTTCTTTAAGATAAATAAACTTACTATTATTCTTAATGGGCCCATGCATAGTGTTTCTCAATAATGGAGGGGGGGGGGGCACTGCTGCCAGGTAGGAGTTGCACTTGTTTTTTTTTTTTTTGCAATAAAAACTGTCCCCCTGCCTGCAGGTAATGTGTGTGTTTTTTGGGTTTTTTTTGTAAATATAAACAAATTCAGACAATTTAGTTTACATTTTAGTCATGCCTCCGGCCTTGGAGAAAATTGCATACACACATAAATTACATAACTTCTACTTGGCTAATTAGGACAACTGGAAGAAGACCAGGTGAAGATATCTGCAGCAGATATGGAACAATGGGGGTGCAAAAGACCTGGGCACTGGCCTTTAAATGTAACTTATCCCTACCCTATACAAATGTTTCTGTTCAACATACACTTTAATTCTATCTTGTTTCCTAGCTTTGGGTATTGGTAATCCTTGAATAGTCAGCTTCCCTGGCTCTTGACACCCTAATAAATGTATTGTCCATCTACCAGAATGACTCTCCATCCTAGAATGGGGTTTGTAAAATTTGGCATTTTTTACACTGAACCCATCTGCTGATCTCCAATGGAAACTGACCTGTCAGCTGTACAATATCTGCTACACCAAGTATGGGTAAGGTAATGCTTGATGCTAAATTTTAGAATTCACCTGAATTCTGCACTGCTGACTTGACAATGTTCCAAATCTATATAACTTAAGAGGAGACTTAAACTTTTGCTTGGCTTTATGTTTTAAAGCAAAAGAAAACTCAAGTGAATCCCAGTTAATATTTGCTTTATATTGTTTTAGAAATGTTAATGGAAATGACATCTTCCATTCACTGCTACTAATATATCTTGCAGGATTTCTCTTTACTTGTGAAAAACAAAATGTAGCTATAACGCCTAGTCAGGTTCGGTTACTGCTTCATATCCCCCTAATACACTGTGGCAGAGTTGACTGTCACTATTGCCTTTTACTGAAGTCATTGACTCTGGTCAATTCAGAAAATAAATGTGCCACAGACAGAAATGTGCCAAGGAAGGACCTAGTAAGGCAGAGCAGTTACAGAACACTGATGATGAATTAGGTAGTGTATGTTGGTGTTTCCTCACACACAAATATGATGTAGAATTTAGTTGTTACTCTTCTTGTACGTGTCATTTGGTTCCAGTTCCCTTTTCTAACATTCCTTTTCTGAGCCTTTGCCATATATAATACAGGGTACAGACAGCCAATAATCGTGACCTCCCTTCATATTTTACTAAATAAGTCACTGTTGCTTTTTTCTGGTTGCTGGGTATCATATTTACTGAGGTTTGTCCCATGGATTTGAAACAAGTTTTCTAGACGGAAGTCAGATCGGGTATTATTATTTTGTTTCAATCAGTTTTATTAAGTTTTCAGAGAAAAAAAGGTAACAGGTAAACATAACAAAAAGAATCAGGTATACAACACATACATCATAACAAACATAACATTGTAGGCTTCGAATTAACAGACATATAATACCAAAGAGCTGCATATACCCAAAAAATATGACAAAAAAAAACATAACAGTTCTAAAGGGATCATATAGCACGTATTAAACCTGTACAAGAACAGCTACATATCTGCTAGCGGAAGCGTATGGCAAAGGGTGTAAACCAATATTAAACAACAGATAAAATAAAAACACAGACAGATACATATAACAAATCAGCCCAGGGGAGAAGGGGGGGATGGGAGGGGGGGGGAATGCCTAGCGGTACAAAAATAAAAAAGATATATATTAACCCTCAATACCGGGGTTGTGATCCAGCCTGTAAGCCTATACACTAAATAAAACATGTGCGGAATCGGGAAGAGTCTTTAAACCAGTCCCAAATGGACCAGGTAATTCTAAATTGTTCCATTCTATCATCATCCTCCGCGACCAACATCTCCATATGGCGGATTTTTTCAAGTTCGGAGACCCAACTGGCCATAGAAGGAGCAGCAGATTGCTTCCACAATCTCCGAATAGTGGCCCTTGCTGCCGTAAGAAAATGACGTAGGACCCCACCTTTTGATGGTTTTCAGCGAACCCGGAACCATGGATAAAAGAACTATATTGGGAGTATTGGTTATGGTGGACCCAGTGCTGTTGTTATACACCTGAATAATCGTGTCCCAAAATCTATATATAGGCGGACATTCCCACCATATATGAAGCATCGTCCCCTTTTGTAAGTGGCATCGCCAATAACGATCAGATTGTGTGGGGGAGATTCTATGGAGATCCACCGGGCAATAATACCACCTGGATAGAATTTTGTAATTAACCTCTTGAGCTCTACAGGTTAAGGCCAACTTATGCGTTAGGGTAAATTATTTTTTCCAATCATCCGCAGTTATGAGACCGACCATTCATGTCCCTCTCCCAATATCTAGTCTATATAGGTGCAGAGGGCTCAGAGTCCAGAGCAAGTAGCTCGTACAACCTGGACACAACATGAGAGGGGCGGTCAGGAGAGCCAACCAACTGCTCAAAAGCTGTTAAACTTCTATATAGGAATGATAAGTCAGGGTATTATTTTTTTGTTGCTTTGAGATACTTCATGCTTCTGTAATCTGTGGGTCCAGCTGCATTTATGTGGACTATGGCGGGGGAATGGAGCTGGTAATATTTTTCCGATCTAAACGGTAGACATAAGATTGCATATGGGCTATCTTTATCTTTCCTATATCTGGCAAACTCATTCCTTGCTGGTGGTCCTCTTTCCTCACCATTTTATCAGCGTGATGAATACTCTATAACCACTTTCAAAATCGTCTAGCATACCATCATCTAGCCTTCCACTAATGAAGAGTGCTCCTGGCCATTGATTCAGTTATGAACTATGGCAGCAGTTGAGGTGTGACATTTCATCACTGAGTTCAAGAATAAATGGACTTGTCTAAAGGTCCTGCAGACTCATATAGCTGATAACTGAGGAAAACATAGTGAAAAATAGCAGAAGGAGAAATGCCACAGCCTGGGAAGATTAGAAAAGTTTACTGAGGTCACATCAATCCCAAACATCTCTATGAAATGACTGCACCTGTGAATTCTGCTTCTGTATGATGAAGATTCAAGCTGTAGCATTCAGGGACAGCGAGCATAATGGGTTACAAATAAGAGTCTTGCATGGAGGGCGATTAGAGGAAATATCATCATTATGACCTGTTTACTTGGTAGCGAGGTTGGAAAACCTTTTTACTATACTCTATCATTATCTTAAAAAAACTAGAATAGTGAATGAAAACATTCACCAACATTAGCTGGTTTTACTCAGAATAGGCTATTTTTTGGCTGTGAGTCTCTTCTCGTGTTCTTTTTCAAAACACACAAAGGGCCTGATTTAATAAAGCTCTCCAAGACTGTGGAAGACCAATTATTATTATTATTGTTGTTGTTGTACACAGTATTTATATGTCACCAACATACAATGAAGCGCTGTACAATAAATAGGGGTTGCAATTTACAGACAGTGATGTAGGAAGAGTAGAGGCCCTGCACAGAATAGTTTACAATCTAAGGTGGGGAAAGCAGCATACAAAAGGAGGGGGGAAGACGGGAGCACCTGAGTGATCATTTAAAGCTTGAATTATTAAAGCCAGAGAATCAGTATACCATTGGAGCCGTAAACATTTTCCATAAAAAGGCATGACATTTGCAATTTTTTAATAGTGACTTCTTTTAAACACAGAATCCTAGTGGTTTCTATAAGTAAAAGCTCAGAGTTATAATGAGCTCTGATCTCTTTGGTTGCCAGCTGCCTTATGATTCTGTATGTAACTGTATATTAAGTCAAATCTTCTGTTTTCATATGAGACAAGCATTGGTTATTCTTGTTACAATGTCTGCTTCATGTTACCTACCTTTGTTCCTGCTGTTCATTCAGATTCGGTTTACTATATTGCTTTTCTTTGAATGGTTATCAAGATTCTCTTGTCTTGCAGTTTCCACTGGGCCGGCGGTTGCCATGTGACTTTTACTGGCACAGGGTATCCTTTTATGAGAGCGACAATATATGCTCTGGACAGGTCAATAAATTTCCAGGTATGTTTTGCATAATTGATCCCTGAAATCTGTATTTGATCAGGAACATTTGTTAGATTTTACTGGAATAAATTTAATTTGAATTTGATTTTTTTTTTTTGCAACAAGGATAGTTCCTTCTTCAGATCAGTGCCAGCCCCCAAAAATGGTCTCATTCTCAAGGGATGCTGTACATTTTGCTGATGAGCTAAGCTTTGCAGTTTTAAAATTAATTCAGATTTTGTGGCTTCCTTTCAAAGGAATGACTGAAATGGTGCGTAAAATAAATTTGAGCCGGGCTGTGAGAACCATGCAGGAACTATTCCCCAAGGAGTATGACTTCTACCCACAATCGTGGATCCTTCCAGAAGAATATCCTATCTTTACTACCCAGGTGAGTGTCAGTCCTCTGTAATGCATGTGAGATCAGTCACAAGGAGCAGATTTTATAATATTTGCGATTACCGTAGCTTCTCTGCACATCACTGATGCTGTCAGATGACAATCTTATCTCAAAAGAAAATGATGAAAGTTGTGTTATAATAGTAATTTGCTTTTTTTTTGTTTCTTCTTGCATGTAATATGGGACCATGGTGCACATATTAAACATTCCGAATAGTGATCAGATACAAATTGCTAGATAGTGCATTGTATTGAGGTTATGTAAGATCTAATGAATGCAAGTGTTATATCTGATTACTATCTAACTTGTGCCACTAGACCTTGCTGTTTCATGCCTTTCTGAAACAAAGCTATGAAGTTCTCCCTGTACATTGTCACATATAAACATCAGCTGGGCAAATGATCACTATGGATCATGGTGGTTCTAGTGAAGACAGCAGATGTGTGAATGACCATTGCAGTTGGTGAGGCCTCCTCCTTTGTAGTCAGCTGTGTTTTTCAGGCTGATGATCCCTCACACAACTTAACCATGGATTTCATTACACTGCAATCCCTTTAGCCTCATCAGACTCCTCTCATGGTTGTTTCAGTAGAAGCTCAAAACACAGCTCTTGCCAAGCTTTTTCTCCAGTTTTAGATAGATGGAAAGAGATAGTCTTTCTTTTTGGGTTTTTAAATATTGATTCCACTGGAGAGATTTCCCATTTTCAATAAAACAAGACGAGACAATTTAAAACAAGAAATTAGTGGTATATACTATTTAACATCTTCTATCTGCTTTTTCACCAAGCCATCTCTGTGACTCAACACACTCTCTTCCCTACACCTTCACCAAGATACTCCCTTCTCCTAACCTCATACCCACACACCCTACCCATAAGTTCTTAACGCCTTTCTCTGGCAGTCTATGGAATGCAAGATCTGTTGGCAATAAATTAAACTCTATACACAATCTTCTTTCTAAATCTCTGAACTTCCTTGCTCTTACTGAAATTTGGCTTTCCTCCTCTCCCTCTGCTGCTGCTCTCTCCTATGCAGGCATGTATTTTACACATGTATGTGTATGTATGTATGCATGTATTTTACACATACCTCTAGACCTGGCAACATAGTAGGGGGTGGTGTGAGTCATTCTCTCACCTAACTGTACATACAAAGTCCTTCCTACCCTGCCCTCTCTCCTTTTCACCTCATTTGAAGTCCACTCCGTATGTCTTTTCAGCCCCTTACCCCTCATTGTTGCTGTTGTCTACTGCCCCCCCGGCCCAGTATCACAATTTTTGTATAACTTTGCCTCTTAGCTCTCACACATTCTTTCCTATGACTTGGCCACCCTCATCCTCGGTGACTTTAATGTTGCAGGGGATGAGCCTCACCATCCTTCCCCAGCCAAACTGCTCTCTATTACCACCTCTTTTGGACTCACACAAAACATAAACGGCCCCCACACATCGCCGGACACACTTTAGATCTGGTATTTTCCAAACTCTGCAACCTCACCCTCCTTGACAACCCGCCATTTCCCCTTTCTGATCACAACCTTATCACCTTCAACCTATCCAACTCTTTCCCCCCTTTGCCACATCCCACACCTGGGACTACAACCTACTCTCAAACTGCCTTACGTCCCTAACCCCCACCCTCCCTAAAATCACATCTCTGGGTAAAGCTGCCACTCAGTTCAACCTCGCTCTTTCTCTGGCTCTGGGTAAAGTTGTCCCTGTCGCTTTCCACTACCCCCATCCTGCTAACCCCTGACCCTGGCACAACAATCACACCAAACAGCTACAAAAGACTGCTCTTGCAGCTGAGCGCAAGTGGAGAAAATCTGGCCTCAGCACTGACTTCATGGACTACAAAGGCAGATGACAACACTTTGATACTGAACTGTCACCAAGCAAAATTAGTTCTCCGCTGTCATTTCCTCTCAGGTTTCCAACCCACACAGCCTTTTCTCAACAATTGACTCCCTCCTAAACCCCAAACCTGCTCCCCCCACAACAACCTTCTCTGCTCAAGACATTGCCACCTACTTTAAGGATAAAATTTACAAAATCAGACATGATGTCTGTGCTGACTGGGCCACTCCAACCATATCCACGCCTTCCACCAGTAAATCATCACTGGCCTCCCACAGCACTGTTACCATGGATGACATCCCCTCTATTCTCTCATCATCTCCATCTACTACCTGTCCACTTGACCCAATTCCCTCTGATCTACTCTGTGCCCACTCCTCCACCCTGGCCCCGCCTTATGTTTCCAAACTTCTTGAGCGCCTTGTCTACAAAAGACTCACCGATTACCTGAGCACCAACTCTCTCCCTGACCTTCTCCAGTCTGGTTTTAGAGCTGCCCGTTCCACTGAAACAGCCCTTACTAAAGTGTCCAATTACCTCATCAGAGCTAAGTCCCAAGGCAACTTTTCCCTTCTTTTTCTTGAGTTTTCCTCTGCTTTCAACACTGTTGATCACCCCCTTCTAATACAAATTATAGGCTGCATTGGTATCTGTGACACCACTCTCTCTTGGTTTGATTCCTATCTGTCTGACTGCTCCTGTCAAGTTTCTTTCAATGGTAACTCCTCCTCCCCCACTCTCCTCCCTGTTGCTGTTCCCCAAGGGTCAGTCCTTGGACCGGTTCTCTTTTCCCTGTACACCTCCTCTCTCGGTAGTCTCATATCCTCCTTTGGCTTACAGTACCATCTGTATGCTAATGACAAATCTATCTGTCCATCACTGACTTGTCTCCTTCTTATGCTGCCTGTCAGCCATCTCATCATGTATATCTGACGATTCCTGAAACTCAACTTGGATAAAACAAAACTTATCATCTTCCACCCTCAAATTCCAAATCTCCCCCTGACATGTTCCTAACTGTTAACAACACTGTTATTCGTCCCTCTTTTTCTAGAGCTGCCCCAAATCTCTGGAATGGTCTTTCTTGTCCTATTTGGCTTGCTCCTACTTTCTGCTAATTTAAAAGAGCACTCAAAACCTAATTTTTTCAAACTTGCCTACCCATCTTTTTCTGTCTTTTGAAACCGTCACTATTTCCCACCACTACATATCTCCCCTCCTATTGTGTGTTAATTTCCTCACCTCCTAGATTGTAAACTCAGGGTCCTCTCCTCCTGTGTCTGTCATTCGCTACCCCTATTTAATGTACAGCCCTGCGTAATATGTTGCCGCTATATAAATCCTTTTTATTATTATTAATAATAATATTAATAATAATAATAATACCATTGGCATAATCCTTCCCTTCTTTTCTGTTTGTGTGCTTACTGGGGAGATTTCTACTTGCTTCCTATCCTTCTAATACCGTGAAGAAAAATTTCCACAGTGGAACACAGCAAAGAACTTTTGACAAAAGAAAGAATTCCTTGAAACATAATGCAGTGCAGTGATATGCATTTTCCAAACACACTCATTTGGTGTACTTGGTGATTGGTTTCCTGTATGATTGCAAGAGGCTGTTATTTTTTTAGTGTACTTAATCTCTTAAATTGGAAGCTCTATTGAGTGTAATAGATCTCTTGGAGTGGAAGGTCTCATCTTCCTGTGTCATTTTTGGTACTTGTCAAGTAGGCAGTTTTTTTCATCTGCAGACCCTATTTATTGTACAGCACTACATAATATGTTGGTGCTTTATAAATAATAGAAATAGTAATATCTTCATGCAGATTCATGAGACAGATAAGTGAGCTGCATGTTTTTTCCTAGGCTGCAGGTGGCATTGCAGGCACACAGATTCTTCTATGAAGATATTTATTTGAGCTGCAATAGGAAATGATGAAGTTAGTTGGTTAGTGTAGGAGCTAGGACCATAGGGTTTTCTCATCCATGTTCTGATTGTCACGCCATACTTGCAGGAAAATTGTCTCTAAATTTTTAGACACCTATGGAATGTGAGAGTGGCGATCTTGATGTAAATAGCCTTTATCTGGTTGGTGTAATGTTTGATAAACCTTCTTTTTGTGTATAATGTGTAATCATATATGTAGATGGGGGAACTCAGGTAGGCTTTTTACATATTCAGGTTTCATATTCTTGCTTCTGGAATAGTAATGCTTTTGTTACAGTAGTACAATTCTATACAATTACAGAATTGTACTTTTCTCAGTTCAAGTCCTGAATTTAAAGCAATCCATTCTCTGTACCCCTATGTGGTAATTTTGTTTTCCAGCAACTGTGTATGATTAAAGCGAACCTTACATTCAGAATCTGCTTACCTCATAGTTTCCTTTTTAAATTGACATACTTTAAAGAAACATTTGGATTGAAGTCCCAGAGATGCTTGCATTGTGAGATCAATCAGAGCCAACTTAGTGAATATCAGAAATGTAACGAGGATAATGTGACTATTCCGAGCCAATCTATTGAAAACTGTGAAAAAATGTGGAGAGTCATGAGACCAAAGTATAGTTGAAAACTGAGTACATTTTAGAAAAGAAGCATTATACCCGGGACGTTAAGTCAGTGTGGTGGTACACCTCTAATAATATATGTAGTGTTTAAATAAAATGAAGTTTGGGCATATTAGAATGAACTGTACTGTTAGCTTAATGTGCCCTGTCTGACATGAAGATTGGGGGTGCTTTGTAAATATGAGAAGTTATTGCCAAGAGCCCCAATATTATCTTCCCCAAATTTAGCTTTTCTGTATCAATGTAATTTTATAAAAAATATACAGTCCTGCCTCACAGAGGTGGTGAAATATGAATAATGATAATAATTATTCTCTCTAGTTAGCTTGCAATCTTCATTTTTAAACTGTAATTACATATTTTAATATAAACTAATTGTAATTATTTCCATTGAGCACAGTAATTACTGCTGTCTATTTGTTTAATGATTTTTGGATCTGAATGCTGCAGGAACCTTCCTGATTCTCAGCCCTGCGAGGAGTGCAGTGCAGGCTCCGGCCTGTCAGTAGGGGACGGTCGAAGGGAAGTTTGGCAGTGCAGGGCTACTTGGGTTCCAAGCTGTGGCTGGGCTTTTTTTTAAGGGATATTAGAACATAATTAGCTAGAAAATAAACATTTTTGATGAAATTGGCGGTAGGTTTAATTTCAAACATGGTAGCAGGCTGAGAGATGGCTTTCTGATAAATTCACCAACCTCATTTGTAAACTAACAGATCAGTTATCAGGTGAATTGAAGGATATATTTGTTAATAAAGAGATCATCCATCCATGGGTGCGGTACCATCCTCTTCTCTTCCCCACTCATTTAGACTGTAAAAGACATCTCCATTATTTTTATTTATTTTTTTTAAACTGTATTTCTAATCAGTAACCGGTCAAGCATACAATGAACAAAAAAAAAAAAAAAAACAATATTGTGAAATGAGTCATAACAGATTAAATAGAACAGTATCCATCCAATAAACTAATAAACTATAACCAACTATGTACCTATTTCTGGCTGAGGCGGCAGCAGGCATAGTGGTAGCTGAAACTGTTATAATGTTCCCATGTAAAAATACATTACCCAGTTACTGACCATTTGAACAGCTATAGCATGTCTATAACTTAAAATCTGTACGTGATAGGAAAATTCTGAGTTCAGACTTGGAATCAGCACACTCGGTATCATGTAAATCACGTGTTATTCCCAGTAGCAAAATGATTGTTGTGCAGTGTAATATTTACGGACAATATGGATTGTGGGATCAATTATTTATATTTCAATATTTTTATTTAAGTTTTCACAAAAAAAATAGGTCAATGACAGTAGTGTTATAACAGAAAGCAAAGACACATTTTGTATGCACTTACATTTAAATCATTTATCATTGCAAACAGTGCCCAAACAAAATTATTTGCCTCATCCCGGTACACAATAAATGAAAGACATCCTAAAAGCAGATACATATATACCATGTGATTTCACATAGGTCAATGGCTATGTACTATTGAAAGAAATCCAAGGCTCCCATATATCGTCAAATTTGTTCAAAGAGTTCTTTAGGGTATGAGTAAGTCTATCATTCACCATAATCCAATTCAATTTGGTAAGAATGGTATGCAGAGATATCGAGGGTGACTACCAAGCTTTGGCCAGTGAAATTCGGCCAGCCAGTAGGATCAATCTAATCAGTTTCATCGTGGGTCTAGGAAGGGACACCGCAAGCTTGTTAAACAGGGCAGCCTCCACAGTGCTACTAATCTCCTGCTGTAAAATTCTGGAGATCAATCTAAATACCTCATCTAGCTGGAGTGAGATACCATCTCAGTGCTACTTTATAGTTCGCTTCCACCACAGCAGAGTTCAGGGAGACCTTGGAAAGGGAGAGTACCATTTCCCACCACTCTTCCAATTCCCATGTGGTACCCAGTTCGGATTCCCAGTCTAACATATATTGCAGTTTGCTGGCCGAGGCAACTAAGGCCGAGTAAATAACAGAAATTTGCCCTTTGGTGGAGGCTATTGAGGAGCATGTGCTTTCGAATGGGGAGGAGCGCATGGATTTTGGGGCCTCTCTAATTATCTTGTTGATGTATGAAGTCAATTGTCTGTAGCGGAAATGTTCCTTAGGGGGAATTTAAAATTTCCTGGTCAAATAGTCCCATGTAAACACTGCACGAACATCTATCAAATCTTTCACCCGCCTAAATCCTTTGGAGATCCACCAATTAAAGTTCACTGGACGTAGGCCCGGCGTAAAGTCCGGGTTATTCCAGAGTGGGGTTAAAGGTTTATGATAGGAGGATAGTTTCGGGTGATTGCTAAAATTATCCCATAACTGGATGGAATGAGACAGAGCCGGGCATTTTATAGTTCCTCTCCTACTTTTTCTGCACCACATAAGAGATTCTATAGAGCCCAGAAATCCATCCTGGTTCTCTATCTCAACCCATTGAGGTCTAGATCCGTGCAAGGTGCTTAGCGAGACTTGTGCCACCTGTGCTGCCACATAGTAGTATTTCAGATGTGGAACTCCCAGGCCCCCCGTGCGCTTAGGGGCAAATAGAGCCCAGATAAACTTCATTAGGAGTACAACCTCCCTCATGGGGACCTGAATTGGGAGAGTACAAAATAAATAAAGTAATCTAGAGAGTAGATTCATTTTGATAGCAGCAATCTGCCCCAGCCACGATGGGGGAGAGAGGCCACCTCCGAATATCCGCAAAAAGTTTTTTAAACAAGGGCATATAATTAAACCTGTAGAGGCTACTGTAGGTGGGGGTCAACTGGATACCCAAATACTAAATGGAATCCTTATGCCAGCTGAAGTCAAATTTCTCCTTAATCGCTGTTAGCGTCCCGGTGGGAATATTTATATTGGGAGCCTGAGACTTAGCTTTATTTACCCTTGGGTAATTGGGATAGCTTTACAAAAAAATCCCCCTAGCGATATTTTCGCTTCCGGGGAGTCATACAGAGCCAGAAGCAGATTAGTAAAGTGGGCAATAAGAGGGCTGAAGAGAACCTGAAACAGATATCTCCAGGATATACTGTCAAATGCTAGGAGGTTGAGGGAATGCAACATAGCCTGCCGTGGGGGGCCCCCGTCCCAGCTGGAGTTTGCTACAGAAATGAGGTCAATAGCCCTTCTCGTTTGATCCGGGGCCTGTGTTGCATAAAGCCCACCTGGTCCGGGTGGATATACGCTCCCAAAAAGGATCCCAGTCGGATTGACATGATCTTCGTCAGAATTTTAAGGTCACAATTAATCAAGCAAATGGGTCTATAATTGGCTACTTCTGATGCATCCTTTCCTGGTTTAGGGATCACACTAATAAATGCTCTATTGGCATCACCAAAAGAGAGTTCCCCTCCCGCAGAAAATTGAAATATGACCAAATGCAGCGCCACTACCGGGCTAAATGTTTTGTAGTACAAATTAGAAAATCCATCCGGGCCAGGTGAACTGCCCAATTTGAGAAATCTAAAGACCCCATTCTAATCCTCAATTGTAAATGGTCATTTCAGATTTGCCTTATGTTTAGAATGCGGTTTGGGGAGGTCAAGCTTACTAAGAAACCCTTCAATTCCCACTCTGGAAATTGAGTCTTCGGAAACGTATAAACGGACATAGAAATCCTCAAAAGCTGCCAAAAGTTTTTCTGGGTTTTGCGATAGCCTACCACATTTGACCTTAATTTTAGGGAGAGCATGAGTTTTGGGCCTGGGGTTAAGTTTATTAACAAATAGGCTGCACGATTTGTCACTCCACAGATAAAATTTCTGAGCTGCCCAGCGAAGTGATTTTTCTGCCCTAGTGGTTAGAATCAAATTGAGTTCGGTGCGTTTGGCCTCCAGCTGGGACTTCAACATGGAATGGGGTGCATTCTTGTGTTGTAGCTGTAACCTGTGGTATTCTTGGAGACGAGTATCAATCAGTTTGTTATGGGCCCTTTTACGTGACGCCGCCATTTTGATCAACTCCCCCCTAATGTAAGCTTTATGAGCTTCCCAATTATTAGCTGGGGATGTAGCACTCGCAACATTAATCTGAAAATAGCCACGTAACATGGATTCTATCTCCCCTTTTGCCAATGTATCGGAAACAAAGCTTTCGTTAAATCTCCAGCGAAACCCGGATTGAGGCCGGCTAAAACCTGTCAGATATAGTGCTAAGGGGTCGTGATCGGACAAAATTCGGGCCCCAAGTATGTTGGGGAGCATATGGGACTGGACAAACCCATGATCAATACGGGAGTACTGGTCATGGGCTGCCGAAAAGTGGGTATAGTCCCTGACCGACGGATTCATTTCCCTCCAACTATCAACAAGATCATATTTTCTCAGTAAAAGAGAAAGGCCATGACTTTTTTCCGGAGGGTCCCTATATCTGCTTAATTTAGATTTATCTAAAATATGATCCAAAGCCAGATTGGAGTCACCTAACAAAATAAGAGAACCCTTTACTTTATTCCAAATCTCGCCCAGAAAGGCGTGGAAAAAGGCCAATTGACCCTCATTGGGAGCATAGTAAGATACTACTTTAATCAGCTGTAGACCAACATATCCAATCACTACCAGAAACCTGCCCCCTGGGTCCCTAAAGACCTCTTGAGGTGCAAAATTCAAGCTCTTTCGAAAACACAAAAGGACCCCACATTTCTTCTTATCGGAATTGGCATAGTAAAAAATAGGATAGTTTTTATGAAAGTACCTCGGGACCGAATTGTTGGAGAAATGTGTTTCCTGCAAAGCTAAGATATCAATCTTTAAGGAGTTGTAGTAGTGGAATGCTTTAGACCTCTTGACCGGCGAGTTAAGGCCCTGAACGTTATGGGAGAGCAATGTTAGCTTAGTATGAGCCGCGGGCACCGCGGATGACTCAGTCGTCATAAGAGCATAGTACTAGTGGAGCCATATGTGTACTTCCTCTGGGGTTAGGGAGAAAAATGTGGGATCTACAAGGAAACAAAAAAGACAAAAAGGACAAGCAAAAAACAGACAACCAGCGCACCAAACTAGTTTGTAATAAACCAAGGAGGATCGGGTACCTCCCCGACCCCCGGGAAATATACAGTCCCGGACCTCGGGGGGCAGCCTCACCTCCCGTGCTCCCAGGAGCTCCATCTCGTCAGGGAGATCCCGACAGGGTCAGGACAAATAAATAAGACCCGAAGTTGAATCCCTGTTGGTTGAGGGCATGTGTGACCCCCCGGGTCCCACCTCTCTCCAAAATACAAATACAGAGGCATAGGGTCCCATCAATCAGAACTTAGCAGAACATTTACATAGCAACCTGAGGAAACCACATGCTTGATAAGGGCTTGGCAGCCACTTAACAGGTAGTTCAATAAGGCACAAATCCTAGAAAAGGAAAAACCAGTACAATTTTGACTAGTAGTAACAATGACACCCCAACACGGGGCCACAGCGGCAGACACTGAAATAAAGACATGTCTGGGGCCTCACCACAACAAAGACCAGTATAAAGTGCAGAGAAAACAGAGAAATATCAATATATATACTGTAATATAACAACCACAAAAATAGTGCCCCCGGAGTTTCTTCATCATAGTAAAAAAATAGAGAATCAAAAACTGTTACAGGATAGCGTCCAGCACAACTTTTCAAGGTGTCCTCTGTGGGTGTTTCCCAGATGTTTTGACCTTATTCCAAAGTGGATACAGAGATGTGGACGCTTCCCTGCTTGGCATAGGCGGAACATCTGCCCTCTGGATATTAGGTCCAAATCTTTGAGGAGCTGTTCTTACTCAGCAAAAGAGGAGAAGGAGTAACTTTTCCCTTGCAGCTGGAAAATCAATTTCAAAGGAAAAGCCCATCTATATTTAATCTTGTGATCAGTCAGAACTTGGAATAGGGGTTTAAGCGCCCTCCTACGTTGTATAGTAAATGGCGTTATGTCAGAGAAAATTTTTATCGGGTGGCCTTCCATCTCAACATGATCCAAGCCCCTGGTTACTTTCAGAAGAGCTTCCTTTGTAGTAAAGTAGTAAGGCTTGACAATCACATCCCTGGGTGGACCGTCCTGTCTGGGTGCCACCAGAGCCCTGTGTGCCCTGACAAGCACAAAGTGAGATCTCCTTGGAATTCTGGTTAACTCGTGACACTATTTCATCACTTTTTTTCTCAAAAACATCAATTCTGGTGCCCAGAATCTGTAAATCTTGTTGCAGCTCAGATGTGATAGTCTCTGTAACCTTAGCCAGCTCTGTTTGCAAAAGCTCAGCCAGGTTCTGGATCTGGAACCGTTAGCATGGGTTAATGCATTAGGGCTAAGAGATGTTGAATCCTCCCCTAGAGTATACTGAGAGCCCTGTACTACAGGCGAAAGCAATGTTGAGGGGGGGTGCTGAGATACATGAAGGAGGGGGGGAATCCTGTGTAGCCTGAGTGCTAGCTGGTGAGGAGTGGGGAGAACTCCCACTCCCTGTCCTCTGGTCCCCCGCTTGTACCTGTAGGAGAGACACTCTCCCTGTCCAGCAACACAGAGCCTGCAGCCACGTGCGTGTCCAGGGGGTCTGCCATCTTGGAGGCCGGTCGCTGAGACTGAGATCGCGGAATGCGGTCTTTCGCCTTAGTCCCCGACTTTCCAACCATCGCAGGGAGGAGCAGAGAGGAGACCGGAGCCCGCACAGCTGGTAAGTAGCGTGGCTGCCGAGTACTGCTACCGCGAGAGCCGTTAAGGGATCCGGGGGGAGCCGAGCCGTCTAGAATGCTGCCTGCATGGACGGCGGCGCATGCACACTCCTCGGATCAATTATTTAGCAGGTGTTTAAATCCTCCAATGAAAGCATCCACAGGGGACCATAATGCACCAGCCAACAGAACCGGTGATGATGCATCCTCCAAGGCCACCCACGGTTTCAGGCCCCCATGTCTGCACCAATCCATCAACCTAGCCAGGTGTGTAGCCTCATGATACAGGACAGGGTCTGGAAAAGCCATTACACTTTTCGTTTTGGGCAACATCTCCATTATTTAAGCCTCTATTAAAGTGAAGCTTTGGGTGGAGCTGTGACGACTAAGCAAGAGAACAGAGAGATTTGTAGGTAACAGTATGTGAAATGTTTCTGTATTGTGTGGAGGCTTATCTTTATCGGTCTCTGGCTGAAATTACTACCTGTACTTGTTGCATATGGCAAAGGGTACATAGAAAAACAGTGTTTTTCTCTATCTTTACCTCTCATTTACTGCCACATTGTTCCATTCACTTAAGTCATTTATTTTGGTTTGTTTATTTGCTGCAGAAAAAGATAACTGGATTTGTAGTTTTCTCAAATGGGTGCCACTTGCCCTACCCATGGGGTACACTTTTCTTGGACAGTTAAAAACATTTGTGAGCTTCTAACATCATCAAATCCAAACACTGCAGCAGTGCCTAAAGGTAGTTTATTTTAAAACTGCTGCAAGCATGAAGTGTAGTCACCTTGATCTGTCTACCAATGCGTATTGTTATAGCAGAAACCCCAGTGGTTCTGAAAAGTGAACCTCCAGCACTTCCTGATGGTGCTGATGCTTTATTGTCTCCTCCAGCCTTCTGCTTGTTCATATTAGCCAGCGAGAGACCTAATCTGAGTTTTGACCATCATCTTGCAGCCAGAATCCATAAAGTTCTGGACATGGTCACTGGGAGTGCACTTGATGTTTAAAATATGTCACTACCTCCTTTTTTTTCTTGTTCCCCAATTAAATCCAAGTGTGTGACATTGACATTGGATTCCAATTTGTCAATGATAAACAGTTTTTCTTAAGTTACGTACACACGTCAGATTTTTATCGCCCGATAATCGGCATCGGCCAATTATCGGGCGAAAATCTGCCGTGTGTACAGTCGGTGTCGTCCATCGTCCGGACGACCGACCTGCCGGATCCACGGACGATGGACGACAGCCGATCCTAATGAAAGGGAAGGGGAGAGCGCGCAGCAGGGTGCCGCTCCGTCGCTCTCCCCCTCCCCTCTCCATAGAGCATGAACGGTGCTGTATGTACAGCACGGTTCATGCATCGTGCACTCCCTTGTCGTTGGAAAGGATCGTGAAAGATCCTTTCCAACGACAAAAATTGGAAGTGTGTACGCAGCTTTAGTCTGTTGCAGTAGTTCAGATTGCCCCCCTCCCCTTTCCCCAGATTTATGCAAAATTCTCAGTTCACTATGATAGCATGTCCTTATGGGTAGCCTATATTTGTGGATGTTTTTGTCTTTACCCCACCAAGATCAGAGCTAAACTAATCCATGGAAGGGTATATATTCCCTCACAGTTACTATGGAAACTGTAGCTATAAACGAATTCAGCAATTCTGAGGACCAAATCTGCGGTACTGCAGTCAAAGAAATGCTCACAAATGTAATTGTAGGGTATTTGTACTCTGTGCCAAAGGAGATGGGAATTTATAACAACTCTTTACATTGACGTTACAGACTGAAAATCATTACAGGTCATGCAATCTTCTTACATCAAAGAGAAAAACTTTTTTTTGTACTTTCGTTGTACACATCTTCAGAGCACATTACAATCATTGTGTCAGGTTCACTTCGTCCTCCCCCTGTCCTCTAGGAGGTTTTTTTTTTTAATTTTTTTTTTGCTGTACAGTGCTGTAGGATGGCTGTCAGCAGACATACAAATATATTTTAAACTGGATATTCTTTTTTTAACATTCTTTATTTAAAAGAAAGAGAAATACCATTCACATTGGCTTGGGAGACAAACAGGAAATCGAACAAATGTATTGTGAAATAAGTAACATCATGTGCCAACTCCCTGTTGTCTGTACAGGCTAAATATTGTAAAACAGGGTCACAAAACCTTCCTGGAAGTTCGGCACTTACAACAACCTTTAGGCTTAGTCTACACGGACGTTTTCCCCAGTGTTTAACCTGGGGCTTTAAAAGCCTGTGTTTGAAATTCCCATGCATTCCAATGGGCTAATCTACACCAGGAGGTCCTTGAGGCACGTTTATGAGTGTTATCTATACCATTGCTTGCAATGTTTAAAAAGTTAGAACACAGAGATAAAACTGGAAAACGGCCAATAACGTACCGGTAGGAAAACACAGGTAAATGCTTCCTTGATTTCAAATGCTGTCAAAGGGTTGGGAAAACTGTTCCCCAGGGGAGGGAATGTAGAGAGTAAGGGAGAGATCTGTTTAGTAAAGCTTGAGTCCTCTACTCATGGTGGGAAACATAGAGCCCCTGATTCATCAATGAAATCCGCGCTCGCTGGAAGCGCGAAAGTACGCGCGGCCAGCGATCGCGGATTACCGCGGTCCGGACTCGAGTATGCGCGTACACCCGCCTCACTACC
>NC_092871.1:45013221-45077173 GCF_032062135.1 Pyxicephalus adspersus
TAAAAAGCTGTCGGATAAGCGCGGCTCCGTGCGCGAGCTTTTTCAGTTGTTGAATAGCGCGATCGCGCACGATTCCGGATCGCTAATACGAATGCGCGACCGATAATCCGATTTTGCTTGATGAATCAGGGGCAGAGTTCTCAAAAAACACTGGGGTTGACGTTGCCAAGAAGTTGTGCCCAAACAAGCACATACACCAAATAGACCCTTTTGTAGGGTGTAATGTAATCTCCAAGGTGATGGGATGCTTCAACTATGGCAAAAAGGTAAATGGAATCTAACTAAATGATTCAGAACGAAAAAGCATTTTTGTGATTTAAACATGTATATATCGAATAAAATTGAAAGCATGGAGGGGTTTGAAATTGAGCCTAGGGACCTGAACAGGAAGAGTTTGCAGGATGTACAAAAACCATGACAATATATACATTTTGAAAAAATGTGCATAGCCAAACCATGTGAACATGCTGGACCTTCATTGCAGGCCTGACTTTATCCTTGCTAGTAGTGGAAGGAGGTTCAAGTGACAAATTAGATGCCAACAATGTGCCTAGGTATTGGATGGCTCCTTTGGTCCACTTAAAAGTAAAACCATGATTTAACAGTTCATGAAGATCTGATGGAAAAGAAACACTTAGAGCTTTTGACTTGGAGTCATTTATCTTGAAGTTAGTGACTTATACAAATTAGGTACTTGCAGAAGATTGGGTGAAGAGGTAATGAGATTCATGAACTAAAAGAACATAATCTATGTAAACTGCAACCTTTTAATGCACCTGCCAATTTGGAAACTTGTAATGTCTGGATTAGCCCGTATAGAGCATAATAGAGGCTTCTAGGGTGCAAATAAGAAAAAAAAAAAAAAAAATAAGGGATAATTGTAGGAAGCAATTATCTATGGTGCAATGGTCTGACAAATACCCATTCACTTTGACAGAGGGGCAGGAGTAAATTGATCTGATCCAGAACATCACGCTGTTTCCCAACCCGCTAAATGTCAGTTTATGTTTTAAAAAATTTGTAGTCTACTTAAACAAAGGCCTTCTCAGCATCTGTAGAAAGCAACATTAATAGGATTGCCCTTAATCGAGCCAAGTGAATCTATTTGATAACCCTGGTAGTGTTATCAATCTTTCCTCTCCAATAGCCCCACCATGTATACATATATGTAGGACAGACAACAAACAGGAAGCCAAGATCTTGGTGAACAATTTCTGGTCCTGGCTGGGTAAGGGGATTGATCCATATCTACAACATATATATGGATCCTTGCCCTCCTTAGGGAGTTTGGTAATGGGTCCTAAGTGAGTCTACAGGAAAATGGGAGCTGTATGCTGAGAGAAAGTGAGGCTCCAAAATATAATATTAAATATTGACAACCTGTGGAACAAAGGTACACTTTCCTTTGCACACTTGGGCCAGATGTTTGCATTCAGTCCCAAAAAGCCCCACTGCAAACCCATTGCTTTAAAAAAAAAAAAATAAGTACAAAGTTTAAGTATTAAAAAGTGTCTTGCAGCTACCAGTCGGAAGTTTATATGTTAAAATGTGATGTGGATTAGAGAGATCTCCAAGGTTAAGCAAACTATAATGTTTGACTTACTGGTTGCCTTTACCTGTACTAGGAGAATATGGACACTGACACTTCTGACCTTTAAAAGCGCTAGCTGCCTTGTAATTCAGATCCAAATCTAATCTGAAGCCAGTGTTACCAAGCTCTGGATGTACAAACCTCCTGTAATTAGGACTTTTTCAGGAGTTGCAACCATATCTTCATGGAATAGTACAAGGAAGATATTTTCAGTGCATTGATGTGCTGGTATTAGTTTAGCGAGAGAATGCTTTAAGACAATGCGGGCGGACGAACAGATGTGTAGAGGGTAATTGTATTGGTTACAGTGAGATATCTTCACACTGACTGTTCTAAATGTGGTGATCTAATTATTCTGATTTATGGAGTTAGTGATTGCACAGCAGAGAAGTATAGAATAATGTCACTGCTGTACTTTGTCACAGCTTTGGATTTTCAGCCAGGAGATGCTGGAGTGCAGCAGTTTGGCAGTGAATCCTGGCTTTTTTTAGGGATGGAAGCTGTTTTCTCTTCCATATATGTCCTTCATTCACTTATTCAGATGGTTATGGGTCTGTATGTGGTACCGTCCATAGTATTTTACATACTAGTTTATGATCAATGGGCCTGTTTTATTAAAGCTCTCCAGGGCTGGAGAGGATACACTTTCAACAGTAAAGCTGATCCAGCAAACCTGAAATGGGATTTCTTAATCCTATGCTATCAAATGTTTTGAATCCTGGTCAAGATCCATTCCAGGTTTTCTGGATCACCCAGCTTCACTAAAAAAAATGTATCTTCTCCAGCCTTGGAGAGCTTTTATAACACTGGGGAACAATTGTGAACAATTTTTTTGTTGACTTCAATTTTTAAGCTTATATACACTAAAATAGATATGCTGATTCTGAAAGTGCAGTTAGTTTTCTTCTATCATGTCAGTTTTTTTCTCTACTGCCTATATTATTGCGATTACTGTAGCGTGGGTTTGTATAGGCTATTCCTTTACATGTAAGACGGTGTGGTCAGAGGTTGTGCGCTGCTCTACATAGTGAAGAAGCAAAATTTATTTTCCTACTTACACACATTTCCTTTCTTTCAGATCATTTCTGGCCTTGCTGTTTCTCGTTGTAAGAGCCTAAACAACCCTGATTCATTTTGTTATATTTGTGACAGTTTCACCATTCCCGGTCAAAGGGCGAATATCAGCACATTTGTAGAGCAAGCCTATTTGGCATATTTCAAAGGTAAACTTGGTGATCAAGATAAGTCTTGGGCCCCTCATAAGGTGTGCAAACAGTGTGTCGAGGGTTTACGGATGTGGACAGAGGGAACACGTGATAAGATGCCATTTGGTATAGCTATGGTTTGGCAAGAGCCAGTTGATCATTTCAGTGACTTACGTTTGTATAGTGAAAACTTCAGGATATAACAAGAAAAATAAATGTAACATAAAGTATCCTAGTCTAAAATCCGCTATACGCCCAGTGCCTCATTCAGATGAAATCCCAGTGCCGGTTTTCGTTACACTACCCTCTCTTGAAGACAATGATTATGGTGATGAACTAGGTGACAACAATGATGAAGAGTTTGAAATTGAAGAGGACTCTGTTCGTAAGGGATTTGATCAGCATGAGTTGAGTGATTTGGCATGTGATTTGGGACTATTGAAGAAGGCTTCAAGACTCCTAGCATCAAGACTGCGTGAATGAATGAGGTAGGAATGAGGTAGGTATCTTTCAAACCAGAGAAATTGCATTTCTGCAGTACTTTAGAACTGACCGTGGCTTTGTGTATTGCCATAACATACCTGGTTTACGGGAGATATTGGGATCTTTAACTCAACTGATTGGTGACTATTCATCGATAGCTTAAGGCGGAGCTAAAACTGTGTCCTTCACAATGGCAATATATTTGGGTCAGTCCCAATTGGCCATTCAGTTTCACTTTTTGGCATTTCCTAGCCTGTCATTTTAAAAAGTAAGGGCCAGTGTGTTTGATGGTCCATAGATTTGGCAGCTCATTAAAGATGAACCTTTTCATCAGGACAATGTCAGAATTCGAAAAGAATGCTTGGTTATCATACAAAGCCATTGTCAAGGACTTTCTTGGAAACACACAAGCAAAAAATTACATAGAAAATGTCCAGAAACTCTTGAAGAGCTACAAAATGCTTGGTTGCAATATGAGCATCAAGGTGCATTTTCTGCATAGCCATCTTTCTAACTTCCCAGGAAACCTTGGTGCAGTCACTGATAAGAAAGGTGAACGATTCCACCAAGATTTAAAGGTCATGGAAGGTCGGTATCGGGGTAGATGGGATGTACATAGGATGGCTGACTATTGTTAGAGCATACAGCGGGGTTGTCCTAACACTGAACACTCAAGGAAAAGCTATAAGCATACATTTTTACCTTAACCGCTTACCCGATTAAATTTCAAATGTTTTACTGTAAAGAAAATGTCATAGAGTAACACTAAATCCTTTCTATGAACAAAAGAAAATTTAAATAAACAGTACATTCAAGTTGTTGACAAAAATTGGGGGTACCCTGTGTATCGTAAACACTGGATGTGATAGCAAAAAACTGGGTCATTTCTGGATTCATCACCCAAAAATTAGTAAAAGACAAGTGTAAGATCTAACTCAACAAAAAATGCGTTCCTCAGAGAGTTATAATTCAGGATCAATGTGTAAATATATGTGGCTGGACTGATGCTGCAGAGAATAAAAGAAATACTGCATATACCAAATCATTATATTGACATATTAGACCTTGGAATGGCCACATGTATTGGCAGATTAAACCTGAGGCAGCTGATCGGATTTTCCTTTCTTGCTCGTTGCTTCTAGTACAGTATTTCAATCTCTTTATTAAATTGTTAACACAGGAAAATGACAAGAAAATATTGTTAAAAACCATGTCCATGAGTGGGCTTACTAACTTTTTCCATCAATTACAACAGAGCAATTTAACAAAACTTTATGGAAATCTGAAAGAAAGAATTTTGTTTCTTGTTCTTCCATTGCAGGCCATACAGATTGTTTTTGTTTTCCCTTGTGAAGGGTACTGATCAAACTAAATGACAGGTCCAGTTAATCATTATACATTTTCTTTTTAGTTCTAAGAGCATCCAAAATATCCATTTCCTAACAGGCGCTAAAAAGAGCTGCTTTTATATCTCTTTTTCCCATTTCAATAATTGGATAATGCTTTTACATTAGCCTATTTATTATGTAAACCTCTAGCACTGTAGGCAGTATCACATTTAAACATACGCTGTTCCCGTCTTGTTCCATGTAGTTAGTGATAGTGGCTCCCCATTACTGGGGAGTTTTTGTTGGTTGACAGCCGTAAAGCTTCTACAGTTCTTTTTTTTTTCTTAAGGAAACTAAAGAAAAGCATGTGTAATTTTTTGAAGGAAAATGAAGATGAAGCATGGTTGGCATTTTCAGCGCTGCAGTGAAAATATGTTCCCTCTCTCCATTCATTTTTCATGCTGCCTCCTAGCAGGTTGGGAAAGAAACTTCTGACATATTATAAATGAAGACTCTTCTGTTTCCTTCCAATTCCCGGGGCTCGTCTGCTGCTTGGGCCAAAACTTCCTACTACCTGGAGCTGTTCTGAGCTTCTCTTCACTTTTTTTAGTTTGCAGAAAGTTTAACATGACATGCTCTCCCTGCTCACATAGACTGAACAAAGAAAGAGCAGGTTACTTTTTGGATGTTTTATCCTTTTCATTTTTAATTTTTGTATCCTGCCTTCATTTGGGATATCATTGTTCCTTATCCCTGGTTATTACACGCAAATAGTGTTTCATCTGCTTCCAACTAACCAAAGAGTGAACAGGAGACCATCAATATTAAAACAGCAATAACACAGGCCAATTAAAACTGGTATTCCAAGTCTAGGTGGGTCCTAGTTTGATTAGATATTCACTTTTTTTCAGGGATTCCAGTAATAGGTTTTTCCCGGGTGTTAAGCTCTGCCACTTTGCTTTAGGCAGTCTTTTTTTTATTTAATTTTACATATTGTAACTGAAATTAAGAAATTATTCAGGATTGTAGAATTCCCAAGTAAAATAGGAAGAAAGCAAAAAGTATGGTGGCTGATTATAACAGCTTCCCCTTGAAGTGCAGCTGTGCAGCTGCTGAAATATTTTTAAAGTCCTAAAAGTCTGCGTTTACATTAAACACATATCCTATGCAGCACTGCTTATAATTAATAAACAAATCTGTAATTTAAAGAATAAATCCACAAACTGGGGACTGTTGCTATGAAGAGACCTTAAAATTAAAAAGGCAGTTTCAGAAAATCCTAGTTAGCTGCTGAGTGAACAGAACACCGTTTAATTCAATCAATAAATGGATTTGTGTGGCAATTGTATTTCTGTTTTCTTGAACCTTTGTGTGCAGATAAGGAAAGTTTGTGCCTAATATACCCTCCAGTCACCCTAACATTATTGCGATTCCCTACTCCCCTGAGACCAGGTACCTCTTGTACTTTTGGTGTATTTTTCTCTTTAGTTGTAATTGGAACTGGGCTGTCACAGTCATATTTTTGCTGATTTGCAATGAACTGCATGCATGTATCTGAAGGTCATTGGCTGGAACAGTGGCCGAGGATGTGGAGGGAATTATCACCTTCAGACAGATGTGCCCTCGTCCTCACAAGCTGCTCATGTTGGGCCGGTTCCTGGTCGGCAGATGCCACTTCATATCCATTCATGTAACCACTTTATAATGCCGCCAGTGTGACCACACACAAAATACTCTCATACTCTCATCCTGAGTGCCGACTACAGTCACACGTCATTTCCATCACCACCGAGGTTTGAGGTGAAGTGCAAGAGCATTTCCAGCTTGTCCTGACACCTCCCTCCATCTGTTTATCTGTGGTGCGGTGGCTAGAACCTTCTCTGTCACTGTGTTCTGTGTAATCTACATTTACTGTGCATTCCACAATTCTGCAAAAGGAAGGGGGTGCTTCAGCTGGGGTGTCCCTGCCCAATTATAGAAATTTATTGAAAATAGTTTGATGAGGTGTTGTGTTTTGTCTTCACCCATGCTCTTCATTTGGTATGCTGACACTTCGGATTTAATCTCCTGAATATATTTACTGACCACTGGAGGAGAAGGAAGTGACTGAAGCACCAAAAAAATGTGTTTCCTGATCACACTGAACCACTTAAACTGGTAAAGGACAATGTAATCATGAATGCTTTATACATGTGCCAGTAATGTGATCACAAAAGCACTTGCAATTGCTAAAAAGGTTAAAGTATCTGTAAACCCTTACAATGAACTTTTCGGGTTTGCTTTTTTTTTGTCTGTTATACAGATATAACAAAATCCCTTTGGATATATGTGTAAGTGTTGGGGGAAAAACAGGATGATTCTGCTAGAAATATTGTAAATTTTTAACCATATATGTATACCGTCTCCCCTGGATTCAAACCTCAAGCAGTGCTATCAGCTCTGCCTACTTTGGACTACAGAATACCTCTTCTGGATGTTATGGCGGTAAGAGGATGTATTCTGTAGTCTTAATCAGGAAAGAGTAGTCTATGCTTCTTTATCATAAATACACTAGGATAGAAAAAGTGTTCATGATAGGATGACAAAGTGGAATTAATGAGAAAAGGCCTGAAATAAAATAAGACTAATGCAACTTCCACATTTTAGGGTTGGGGTAACTTTATTCATAACCAGATTGGCCAACATCTTTGAAAAGCTAGAACTGACATTTGCTATATCCCCAGGGGATAATAAAGACCCTAGAGAAAAGGATTTCCACTTGATTGTTGCACACATTGGCCTTATTGAATGGGCCTGGCAGCAGTAAAATTCCTGGACACATGCAGTGTACAAGTAATTTGTCATCTGGTAGACTGCCAGTGCTTTCTTTTTTTGTGTAATTCAAGGACTCGAGAGATCGTTTTTAGGCAAATCTGTAGGGGGAGCTGCAGAGCTTTAAAAGGCAGATGATGGACTGTTGTCTGGAAAACATTTGGAAATGAATCCAAATGAAGCCAAGAAGCTTCAATATAGGAGGTTTTACAAGGTGCATGTGTAAGAATCTCACTTACATTTCTGGAGATGAGATATGACTGACCTCAGAGTCATCCCTGATTTTCTTACATAATTCTAAATTGGGATAAATTCTGCATAAAAAAACATTGTTGACTTATCAGCCAGTAATTGTCTGCTCATTGGGTTGCTGCCTTGTCATACAAATTGTTATTCAGGTAATGGCTCCTAAAAAAAAAATAATTGCTATTTTAGTGCAGTTGAGAAGGTTCTAATCTGTTAACATAGTCCAGTGACCGTCAGAGCCTCCCTAATGCTCTGTTTGCATCTCCAGTAACTGTGCCATGGGAGAGTGCTGACATTTGTTGTTCAGTAACAGCTACAATTTCAAGGCAAAAGAGAGGTAGGCACTGTAGCCAAGACCCACATCACTTCTGATACAGAACCTGGAAGATGTGGACATAATGAGCTTGCTATATACAGTTTGCCTAGTTGAGTAAGATTTTTTTTTTATAAGCCAGTAGTTATGACTGTGAATGTTTTGAGGAATACATTTGATCACCATTATAGTTGCCAACTGAAGCAAGTAGGCTGAGGTGCCTGTATGTCAAGGTTTTATTCTCTTACCTAAGTCCATCTGATTTCTGCATCTGCTGAGTTATGTTGTAAAACACTTGTGGAAATTGCTTTAGGACATTTCCTGGTTTGATGAAGATTTTGGTGGAAAATACTAGGAGAAACAAGGAAGATAAGTAGCTTCTGGGCAACATATATTATAAAGAACAATTATAGTATAATTGCCATCAAACCAACATGCAGGAATAATAGAAACCACTAAGGATTTAACCTTTTCCTGGCATTTCAAAGCTGAAAAAACTAAATTTGTAATGGTTGCTACAAGTTGGCACAATTAGTTACTTTTGTTAAAATGAGATTGGTGTTGGCACTGAGCAGTTAATACTTCAGACTGTCTACAAGATGTAAACCACAGAGTGAATTTATTTCAGTATAGAAAATGAATATTTAGTTGCAGTTCTATTTTTAATGTTTTGCAGGTTCGTATGGCAAAGAAAAATGACCCATCATGGAAGCCCACCTTCATAGTGAAACCAGATGGAGGTTGTCAGGGGGATGGAATCTACCTCATTAAGGACCCCAGTGAAGTGCGGATAATGGCCAGTGTCCAGAACCGGCCAGCTGTGGTCCAAGAGTACATCAGCAAGCCTCTTCTAATGGACAATTTAAAGTTTGACATGAGACTGTATGTCCTTCTTAAATCATTAGAGCCCCTGGAGATCTATATCGCCAAAGATGGCTTGTCCCGATTTTGCACCGAGCCCTATCAGGAGCCGAACCATAAAAATCTTCACCGTGTTTATATGCATCTGACCAATTACTCACTGAACATCCACAGTGGAAAGTTCATCCATTCGGACAGTGTCCACACTGGGAGCAAGAGGACCTTCTCCAGCATTCTCTATAGACTTTCTGCAACAGGTGTGGATGTCAAAAAAGTATGGTCTGATATAATCTCTCTAGTCATAAAGACCCTCATTGCTCTGGTTCCAGAACTCAAAGTTTACTATCAGGTGGACATACCCACATCTAAACCTGGACCAACTTGCTTCCAGGTTAGTTACCATCCTTTGTGTTCATACAAATCATAATGCTAGCTTTGTGGGTGATCATGGTTGTCTTTTTGTTACATTCACTCTAAACAGCCAGCACCAGCAGTGCTAGTAAGGCAGATCTGCTCAAAGTTTTAGAAGATCTTTCTTCTGCCCTGGAACCTAATATGGATTTTACTTTATTTTATTTTACTATTTACTGGTTTTATTATCGGGCAGGAAATCGTTCTGCTTGACTAGTGCTGAAGAAAAAGTGCTGAATGACAAAAGTATGAAGTGATGGGGTGACCAGTTAGATTGTCAAAGAAACTTTCGTTTTATGCTCAAGTATATACAGTGATTGCTTAGTTTGCAGGATCCTTTTTGTCTTTTGGATGATGTACTGCCGATAAGAAGAGAGAAAGTATCCAGTCTTAAGCTGCGTACACACGGCAAATTTTTCTCGCCCGATAATCGGTATCGGCCAATTATCGGGCGAAAATCTGCCGTGTGTACAGTCGGTCGTCGTCCATCGTCCGACGACCGTCCTGGCGGATCCACGGACGATGGACGACAGCCGATCCTAATGAAAGGGAAGGGGAGAGCGCGCAGCAGGGTGCCGCTCCGTCGCTCTCCCCCTCCCCTCTCCATAGAGCATGAACGGTGCTGTATGTACAGCATCGTTCATGCATCGTGCAGTCTTTTCTCGTTGGAAAGGATCGTGAAAGATCCTTTCCAACGAGAAAAATTGCAGGTGTGTACGCAGCTTTAGGGCTAGTATCTTTGGGGAATGCAGGTTGATTTTAGGAGCAATACAGTCATATTTGTCACTCCAAAGATCATTAACAGTTGCGTTCGTTGACAGTTGCATTTGAGGCACCTGACTTCCTTTTATTCAGGCGCAACCTGCATCAAGCTGATTCCATGTTTCTGTTAACTCGTATGGAGGGGAGAAGCAGTGGCAACATGAATAAATGCACATTGACAAAGTGCCCTTATTTATGAGAAAATTGTTCACTTTAAAAAGGAGTTATGAAATGCCTAAAAAAATAAAGCAGTGATGACAGCAGGGCCCAGATCCCCATTTTAGGTTCCAATGCTTTCAACATAAACCATAAAACCAATACCAGGAAGATATTAAAAAAAAAAATACAGTTATATGGACTAATGCAGGTTCAGGGACATCTACTGCAGCTCTGAAAGTATAATCTGGTTGTAGAACATTACCAGAAAGGTGTATTTGTTGTACAGTGTTTTTCCCAGAAAATATTTTCAGCTGGGTGGTGGGAAGCTGTAGCAGGGTGGTAAAAAAGTAGACGGGGCAAGACACAGCAAATTTAGCTCTCTCAGTTATTTATGCCACAGGTATCCAGTAACCTCGTCTAATGTGTCGGTGTTCTACCTTCCCCCTATAATTTGTTCCAACTTTGCCTGGGTAATTAACTTCTAGTGCCTGGGGATCGCACACAAGATTCCCAGGGCTGCATGAATGCATAATTTCCTGGAACTTCCGATGGGTTAGCGAAATCAGTTCACTGAATATTCCCGGACCCATTGGAAGTTCAAGGAAATTTTTGCGAGAATGCCAGAGGCCTAATCATTACAACATTAAAAATTCTGCCCATCCAAACACGCTGCCCTGTTACACATGACTGTACCCTACCACTACCTGCACCCCAATTTTGTTTTGATGGGCAGTTTTTTTATGTTCCATCGATAGCATAGTGATGTCATAGTGATAGTGAAATTTTCAGGGGTGTTATTACCAGACGTGAGAAATTCCAGTGAGCAGTAATGTGTAACAGGGCATTTCGTTTGCCATAGTAATGAAATTTTAGTGTGTGGGGGGGATTAGCCAAAGGTGTCCCCCCACTGCACCTACATTTTCGGTTTTGTACACCCCACTATTCTAAGGTATTGGGGTTCAAAGAAGAGAAACAGATAGAGTAACATAGTATGACAGTTATAACTTTGTGACGGGTAGGTATTAATTTAGGGGCCTCATTTCAATGTCCTTTCTATGTATGTGGCCCCGGGGGTCCCCAATTTGCATTTTCAATTATGGACTCCTAGGCGAACTTGCTTTGGAAACAGCAACCCCAGTCGTAATTTCACAAGTTTTTACAATTCCTATCCTCATATCTTGAAATTTTCGGGTGCTGAAATTATAGCTACTACTACCTATAAGTGTTCCCTGTGCAAGTCATTATGACATACAGTTTAGGAGATATGAAGGTTTATACACAAGGAGCTGTAAGGCTGCAGAATGACATTCAGTTATTTACACACGCCCACTGGGCGGTTACATTGTTACACAATAGTTTTTTTCCCAAAGAAGACTCACAGGAGACTCAGCACAGCTAGAGAATGGGGGAGGGACAGCCTGTGTCCGGATCTAATCATAGCTGTGCCCTTTGTCTGCTGGCTCTTATCAGAAGTTGGAATCATCTGAACAGATGACAGGTGAGAATGGAGCAGCCTCTCAGTTGTTGGTACAGAGGATTAGAACAGCTGATACCGTGTTTCCCCGAAAATAAGACACTGTCTTATATTTTTTTTTGGCTCCCGAAAACACACTAGGTCTTATTTTCGGGGTAGGTCTTAAAAATAAAAAAAAAACTTACCTTTCGGAAGACGCGAGCCCGAGTTCTGGCTTCTGACAGGCGGAGTGCATGTAGTATCACTCCGCCTGTGACAGGAGCCGGAACTAGAAAGAAAGCATCGGCTTGTGCGGCTCCGGAGTGTGCACTGCCCCATGCTTTCTTTCAGTGTCCCGCTGCCTTCACAGGGAAAGAACACGACTCGGTGAGTACTGTCCTCCGGTTTTTAATTTATGTATGCTTTTCTTTTCTTTTCTTTTTCTCCTCTGACCTGCTGTATATAGTTAAGGGGGATCTTGAGCAGGGGTGGGCTGGCTGTTACGGACCCCTGCGTGCGGGGGGGGGGACATGGGGGCGGGCGCTAGGGCTTGCGTGCGGATTATTAAGCTTTAGATTAGGATTTTAGATGGGGGTATTAGGCTTTAGATTTTTTAGGCTGAATTACAGTTTTGGTTTTTTTTTCTGAACTGGACAGATTTACACTAGGTCTTATTTTCGGGGTAGGTCTTATATTAGGGCAGGTTTAGAAAATAGTGCTAGGTCTTACTTTCGGGGTAGGTCTTATTTTCGGGGAAACACGGTAGGAGTCGGGAGAAGTGGGCAGGGCGGCCTGCTTACTAAAAACGGGCTGGGGAGAACTATGTACATCTTCTAAAGCTCTGTATTAAAAAAGGCTTTTTTTTACCATAATTTTCACCTTTGTTTACCAAATGAAGGAAAAAAAAAAATAGAGTAAATAAAAAATAAAAAATCTGTTTATAGATTTCTTCCACTGTTATCTGAATAAAGGAGAGCTGTATGTGAAGTTCTTGATGTGTGATTATGTCTCCACCCTTCTCACAGATTTTAGGATTTGACATCCTCCTGATGAAGGACCTTAAGCCAATTCTTCTAGAGGTGAACGCAAACCCGAGCATGAAGATTGAACATGAACAGGAGGTGGGAAGCTAATTAAAGGGTATTGAATGCAGTTTGTATCAGGGCTGTGGAGTCCGTAGACAAATGCTTCGACTCCGACTCTCTGACTCCTGGTACCCCTGACTCCGACTCCTCTATATATACAAGGTTTCTCATTTTATCCTCATCATTTTGCATTCAAACTTCACACTTTTGCTACCAAACTTTACAAAAAAAATTAGACCCCCTAATTATTCATAAATCAATACATTTATTATAAAATTAAATAACACAATATTTTTATAATAAAAGTTGTTCTCTAGAAACATTAGTAAAATTATATGAAAATAAATTGATGATTTGTCATTTATTATGTTTTTTACTTTATATAAGTTTAAAATTTAATATCTTTATTTCAGGGATTTATACTAAGTTTTAAAATAACAATATTATTCATCTTTTTATCTTCAAAGGTATTCGCTTTGTATTTAGTATTGCACTTAATTCTCTGGCCATAAAGGTAAATAATGCAGAACATCAAAGAGTGGTAGACAGTTATCTGAATGGAAGTGATGCCTCCCAGACAGCAATGGTTTTGGGTTGTAATCGTACAACCAAAACCAAAATGATTAAGACATATGAATCTTCCGGTACAGTGGAAAAATTACCAAGAGGAGGTCTGAGAAATTCAAAGTTAGATGAAGCCCATAAGGTGTCCAAAGATTGCAGAATAAGCCTCAGAGAAGTGAAGGATCAAATATTTGCCAAATTTGGAATGAATGTATCTATTTCAACAATACATAGATGCATTGATAAGTTCCAACAGTCATTAAAAAGAACTTGCTTAATTCCTGCAAGGAGCTATGATTCCCACTCTTTTTAAGAAAGGCTTAGCTATGCTAACAAAAGCCCTGATCTCAAGGCGTCCTCCGGCACTTTCTCGTGGCTGCTAGGGCTCTGATCCCGAGAATATAAAAACAATCCACAGTTCCTTCCATTAAAGTTCGGGTCTCGGAAATGGAGAAAATCTGTCACATGGAAATGTTGGTGGCGGAAAATACGATCGCACGGAACAATGTAAAATGGCATGGTTAGCCTGGGACTGGTTCAAAGAATCTCCCCAAATCCAGTCATATATACGCTAAATAATAGCTAAAGGATTTTTGGGCCTAGTGTTGAGAGTTAGCATCTAAACGTATTACCCCTGTTTCCTTACCCCCCCCCCCCCCCCTCCTATCCCCCTTCACCCCAAGGGCTGCTTTATTGTTTGTTTATATATTTGTTTATATTTGTTTTTATAATTGTTTATGTCAACTTTGGATCCGGATAACACCATGGACTTTGAGATTACCTACCCAATTGGATACACCCTTATATTATTGACACTCACGCTGATGGGTGAGTTTATTTTTCGCTAGCTCTTATGGACATTGTGATATGTGCCCATGATTTCAGGTATTTTGAATGTAACAATGTCCTTTTTTTTAATTCCTTTTCCTTTTTCAGACCCCGGTTGTTAGATTGTTATACTGTGATTGTCTTGGTTATACCCTGTGTTTGTATTTTAAATTTCCCTGAAACTAATGAAGTTGATTGAAACAAAAATCCTTGATCTCATTGCTAAGGAAGATGGAAAAATGTCTACTTTCTCGATGAAGTAGGTTTTAACATCTCAATGAGAACCAAAAGGGGAAGCTCCCCTATTGGGCAAAGGGCGGTGCATGTTGTGGCTGGAGTGTATTCCAGAAATTATTCAATTTGTTGTGTGAGGAATAAAAATGGGACCCTCCACTTTAGGGCACAAGCATTTAATCAAGAAGCATTCCTCGATTTTATTGATGAGGTTTTGAATGTTTTTAGTGAAAAGAGTGTTCAGCATGCCATCCTAAGTATGGATAATGTCCCCTAAAACTAGCCAGGTAAGGACCTTAGTTGAAAGTAAGGGACACCAACTCTTATTTTTACCACCACACTCTCCATTTCGTAATCCTGTTGAGAACATGTTCTCTAAATGTAAAGAAGTAGTAAGAAGAAATAGGCTTATTAATTTGAGTGCTTTATTAGAAAGCATCAATAGTGTATTTTTAACAATAAGCGAGCAGGATTGCTCAAATTATTATACAAAAATGTTTAGTTTTTTGCCTAAATACCTAAGAGCAGAAAGCATTAATGATTAATAAATCATTTAATAATCTATTACATATTTTTATTTATTGTTTCTTGAGAAAAACTTTTATGGTAAAAATGTTGTGTTATATTTAATTTTATAATAAATTTATTGATTTATGAATAATTAGGGGGTCTAAATCTTTTTGTGAAGTTTGGTTGCAAAAGTGTGAAGTTTGAATGCAAAATAATTTTTTGACAAGGGTGAAATTTTTTTTGTGAAGTTTGAATGCAAAAGTGTAAAGATAAAATGAGAAACCCTGTAATTTGCTAATGTTTTTTTCAAGTTGACTGAAGGAAGGCAACATACACACTATTTAACCACAGAACCACTGGCTAGGAAGCTGACGCTCTACTGTATTGGCCAGTTTAAACAAAAGGCAAAAAAATGAAAACCATAAGGTTTTATTTATTGTTTTTATCAAGTGGCTATAAAGTAGTAGCATAACATGCATAAAAATTTAGGAACAGGAACTTTACTAGTTTAAAAATATGAACCACATTCCTTGGTAGTTTTAAAACAAAAACAAATCTTAACTACATGAACAAAAACAAAAGCTGGAAAACCTAATATAGTGTATATAATAAACTTGGAATATAGTTGTAGAGTAGAATAGCTGTTAAATGCAATCCAAAACTAGCTCGGTGTAGTGTTGTTCTAAGAAACAGAATTGTTTCTGCCAGATCCTCTTTTATAGAAGCTCTTTAATCTGACTTGATTATTTTTAGAGCTGGAAAAAGTCTTTCAACACTGACTTGAGTGGGTTGCATTGGTGTTACGCTTCTAGCCGCATCACTAATAATCTCAGGAAAACAAGGATGGCTTCTTCTACAGTCAGTTTCGATGAACTCCTGCTGGAATCTCTTTATTTTGACATTTTCTGGTTGTTTATCTTTCACACATATGCAACCTCGCTTTACTGTTGAAAGTTCCATTTTTTCTAGTAAGGAATCAAAGTATTATTCTTAATAGTTTATGCTTATAGCTTCATCCAGTGATGGTGTTTCAGGTAGTAATCCTTTCATGCGAACTGCTACATCATAGAGGGCCTTTATTGTAGTATCAGTCTGGTCATCGCTCAACAAACTTCGGCTCATTGGATCAACATAAATAGCAGCTAACAAGATTTGATTATCCAGTAAGTGATTCTCTCTTTTAATCATTGAAGATACAATGCCATCAGCTAATAACCGTCCACTTTTGTTCAGGCAATATATCAAGCGCTTCCATTTCAAGAAGAATTTACCAGGTGTTAAATCTTCAGATTGCAAACTCTTGGTGACAGTAAAGGGGTTAGAAAGTAGATTTTCCAGTGCTTTTACTTGTGTCCACTGGCTTTCAGTTAATAAAATATTTTCATTGTCCAGTTCTTCAAGAAAGTCTTTTAGTTCAAAAAAACGCTTTACCATCAAATAGGTTCCTCTTCAGCGTGTTGTTTGTTCAAAATGAATCCTTTTCCTGCACGTCTTTTCAAAATGGCATCTGTTTTAGGGGCCCTGGCCGCAACAGTTACTTGCCTCAATTTGCCAATTAGAGTAGCTGCATGACGATCTTTCAATCCATCTCCTATTGCAAGTTGCAGAGTATGAACAGCACAACGCATATGTTGAATACTAGTACGCTTAGATGCTTCTTCAACAATGTTATCCAAAATGTCACTACTCTCTTCACTTTCACTTTCTCCAATACTTGCAGAATCTTCCTTTAATATCTGTCTGTCACTTTCTTTATCTAATTTATTCATTTTCTCAGTTGTGCTCAACATATTAGAAGCATTATCTGTCACAATACATAGAATCTGTTTCTTTTTAATTTCAAAATCTTCTAGAACATCCTCCATTTTGTTGTGCCTGGGTGTCCTTTATTCCCAAGGTTTGCGTTATTGTTTATTTTCATCAACAAATCAAACATTATTAGAAAAATAAATGACTCTGACGTGTGCATGCATCAGTTTTTTTGAAGACAAATTGTCCCTTCAGACCTTTTCCTCGTTCTTCCTTTTTACATTTGGCCTCTTCAATTATAAATTTCCTTATACTTGTTTTTTCCAGAGAACACCAAGTTTTTTTATTCATTTGTCCATTTAGGCCTAAAAAGGCTGGCTGTTAAAATAAGGATAGTGGTACACCATTCTTTACTACCATTTCAATAATGTGGGTTTTGAATTTTTCTGGAGTCATTGTTATGGTAACTTTGTCAGATATAAAGAATCTTCTTAGTTGAGTTTGATGTCCAGTAGATTTCTGAACATTTTTTATCCCAGAAGTAGATAGAATATTTTCATTGATATCGTTCTCATTCACATCTTCTAACACTTTAGGATGAAAACTCTGCAAGTGTCTTTTCAAATGGGATGCGCTTGTAGGTGAATTTTTGTTAGACCCGCTGAAACTTCTCATTTTTGCATCACATTGTTTTTCACCATCATCTTCAAGAATACATTGGCACACACAATGTTTCCCATCACTTGATAATGTAAAGTGCTCATAAACAGCAGACTTTATCATGTTTGTTGACAGACTTTTTGCCATTGTGAATGGGTTGCCGCTTTCACTAAAATATAAATATAAAATTTGTTATATTAACTAGCATGTTCTTTGATTTAAATACAAACATACACATAGTCCTGCACTATTGCAAACATACATACAACACGGCACTACACACACACGCTATAGCCCTGCACTAAACTTAGACATAATTTGTCCTATACAGAAAAACATGCACAAACATACAAATATACTATACACACAACACAGAGCCCTATATTTTGCTCAGAAACATACACACAATATGCACTATACACAAACATTCATACATTCCTGCACCATACACACAAACATTCATACATTCCTGCACCATACACACAAACATTCATACATTCCTGCACCATACACACAAACATACACATAGCCCTGCAGTTTTATCCAGAAACATGCACACAGCCTTCCATCATAAAACACACAAGCAGCCATGCAGTTTTAAAATAAACATGAACACTTACAGTTGAATCCAAAAAGCTGTTCCTCCAAGTACTTCTAAGCTCTTTTACCAGACCAAGGAAGTTGAGCGGAAACTGCTGCCTTTATCTTTGTTTGCTGATCTTCTCCTGAAGACAGGGCAATGGGAGGCTACAGGGCCAGGGGGGTCATGTTACTAACGTCCTAGTATTAGGTGGTGTGCAAAATGATGTTAAAGTTCAGCCCTGGATGGAAGCATATATGGAAAGTGTAGACAGGACACCTGAACACACATCAGGCCATAGCACTCACCTACACCTAAATCATTACACTTGTTTACACTTAAATGAGCTTGTTAAGCACATTATATCTGAAATAAAATGAAAACACTTTTTGTAATGTACATAATCCAGATTACAATAATGTGAATGTCAGGTTGTATAATAGCTCAGCTGAACTTTACACTAGTAGAAATACAACTATGCACTGGGCTTTATTCTTACAACAGAGGACTACCTAATTATGACTATTGTTTGTGAAATCGGACATTTTAACTTATTTGAACTTGCTGTATTTTTTAATTATAATTTAAATTTATTGGATGTCGGAGTCCGGCACATTTTTATCGACTCCGACTCCAGGTACCCAAAATTGTCTCCGACTCCTCGACTCCAGCTCTAACCCTGACTACACAGCCCTGGTTTGTATGCCAAAATGTAGTGAGTTTAGGTTCACAAAGCCATGTCCATAAAATAAAGACTACTTTTGTGATAAATTGGGACATTTAATTATTGCAAAAAAAGAACTTCTAATCTATCTGTGAAGTATCTAACTTCACGAATGCTCCTTTGGCCAAACTGTCACAAATGCCCAAACACACCCCAAAATCCTTATAAAGCTTCAGTTATGATGGCCACGTGCCTAGAGTGTTTTGGCCATGTAACTTGTGTTTGTGGAATAACAGATCTGAAATGTATTCTGGACAAAGGGGCATCACCAGAAAGTTATCACTATCCTTGGTCTGCTAGTGTTTTGTTTTTTCATTTCCAAGTACTGCTGTTTGAGGCATTACTTGAAAATATTACAAAACATGCTAAAATACAAATACTAAACATACAAATTTCTTATTAGATAACTGGATTAAATGTGAATTGTGGTGTGTTGCCTGATATTTGCTGTTAACTTCTTTTTTTCCCCTCCATGAGCCATAAATGGCAACAGTCACTATCTTTTCTTTTTGGGAAGACCCTCATAAACCTGGGGAACTACCCATTAGTCATGTGTGTTTATTTACATTCATCCTCTTTTGTAGAAACACTTCTTTAACATCATCATTAAAACTGCAGTATTAATACCTGTGATTTATATGAAAAAATAGCTTGTGGGCCTGTTTGAAAAACACAATCAAACACTGACTTTGGTCTTAATAAATTGTTTCTAATTAAATATGCTAATCTTTGAGCACAGTATTCACTGCATTTCTTATATCGTGGTGCCTTTTGTCTGGATGTTGCAGCTTCTTCCTGGCATCTTCGAAAATGTGCCAAGTTTGGTGGATGAGGAGGTGAAAACTGCTGTAATTAGGGACACACTGCGTCTGGTGGACCCACGGCAGAGATGGAGCCAGTAAGTGTTATTAGAACTTGGGATTGTATTACATATATAGATTTGTGTTTTAGTTGCTCTGATTATCAGCATTGTTCTGGGTGTGGCAGCTTTGGGGTGCTCACAAGGTTAAGAAAGCTCAGTGTGGGGCAAAACTAATGTGATGATTTGTAGTATGCAGAATTGCATGGTGTGAAAATTGTTGCCACCCTGCACTTAGCACAGAAAGGGTTGGGGAATCACAAACCAATTTGCTATATTAAGTTCTACCTGCTTGCTGTTTAAATGAAGGTATTGCCTAAAAAAAGGAGACTAAATACACTTCTGGATCAGTAAAGTAGTGGGATAATGCCAACTTACAGGTTTTTCAGTGATTACTGAAATGGTGGTAAGTGATAGTATTGTGGTAAGTTGTCAGTGGTCAGATGGCATGACACTGAATTTATGGGGATATACAACATGCAGGGTACACCTTTTGAGCAATGAAAAACAGATTTCATCATATCTTATAGACATCCTTGCCTCAATTTATAAAATATTCCCCCGGTCATTTTCTCTAAAAATCGCTGGTGGTAAATTTTTATGGTCGTGTTTTTCTACAGGTCTGCTATTAAAACAATGCCCCTGATTCATCAATAAAATCCGCGCTCGCTGGAAGCGCGAAAGTATGCACGGCCATCGATCGCGGTTTACCGCGGTCCGGACTCGAGTGTGCGCGTACACTCGCCTCACTGCCAGCCGGATTCCTGCTAGGGCTATGGGTAATGTGTGTGCCATTAGAAAGAATGATTTTTTAGGGGAACAGTGACTTTTAATGCAAGCTCGCCAGTGTAAAGCTGCTGGAGACGAGAGTACGATTTCGGATCGCGAATACAAATGCGCGACCGATAATCCGATTCTGCTTGATGAATCGGGGGCAATGAGTCTTTTTGTTATCTGGTGGCCAATCTTCAAAAATGCACAGCTGTCACAATAGGAAATGAACAGGAAAGAAACACATTTTATGAGCAATTTGAAAAGGGAATAATTTATAAACAGAGCCCCTAGTGAGTAGTTTCAGTTCTGCACTTCACCACATGTATGTTTTTTTTTTTTTTTTGTTAAAGGAACCATTTTCATGGAGAATATTTCTTCCCAGAGACATAACTCCCACCCCAAGTCACATTGTTCTAGTACCCCTAAGTGTTTGTTCTACTGAAACCCTAATTCTCTGTATTTCATTGTTCTACGGCCTGCAGGTGTCAGTGTGATATTCTCCTGGAACCCCAGTAACACGTTGTTATTCTGGAGCTCTAAGTGTCTTTGTTTAATTGTTTTGTTGCCTCCAGGTGTCAGTGTGTAATGCATCTGAAACCCCAAATGTCAGTGTGTTGTTTTTTGGAAATCCTAAATGTCATAGTATTATTCTTCTAGCGTCTCCAGTGTTCCATGTGCCAAGTGCCAGTGTTCCATAATTTTTTGGTCGCCAAGTGTCAGTGCATTTTACATTTTGAACTCCAAATGTCATTGTGGTATTTTATGGAACCCCAAATATTGGTCTATTATTTTTCTGGGTCTCCTCAAGAATTAGTGTGTAACTGATGTGTTCAGGTACACTCCAGTGTTATTAAACCCCCAAGTGCCAATATTCTGTACCCCGTATTTGTCCATCATTGTTTTTAATCCCCAAATGCTGTGCTTCTCAGATACATGTAGTATTACAGCTTCATCTGTATTTTTGAATTCTTTCTGGCATTTTGCTGAATTTATCTCAAACTTTATGAAGCATTCAAAAGTGATAGGAGGATTATCACCAAGCTGCATATATTCGGGAACAGTAAGTAAGATAAAGTTTGGTTTAACATAATTAAAGCTTCCCATGTAATTAAGTTTGGTTCTCGCAGAAAGTGTGACAAAAGTCAGAACTTTCTCTCCCATGAAGGATTCTTCTGCTGATTTGTCACAGATGCTCGGTTAACCGGGTGTGCCGTCATGGCGACAAACAAGTCAGGAGGCAGTATACACAGAAGGCCTTGTAGTGGGCGGTCATGGATGAGTTTCTTTAGTGAAGTTTTATTGAAAGGATTAAAAGAAATAAGAATATATGATGTTTGATGAGATAAGGCCTTGTCAGAGCTCACACTCAATTCTTCCAGATCTTGTCAGGATCATCTGCTTTTCTGTGATTTTTTTACAACTCTGGAACTTTTTTCTTAGCACGCATGCTATATTTTACATGGTGGAATGTTCTGTACCCCTGATACATTGCAGTTTTATTATGTACTGTGAAATGACACGTGTAAGAATATTAAAATATATTCTTTAGATTATCCTCTGATGTAAAGGTTTTCTTTAATAAAACTGAACAATAAAAACATGTATCCGGAAATAGTGCAGTGATTTTAAAGCAGTGTTTCTCCACTAGGGTTTCTCCAAGGGTTGCTGGGGGTTCCTTAAACAATCAGCAGTTTACGACTCTAAGATTAGTATAACTGACACCAATGATATTTTCCGCTATCAGTATGGGTGACATTCTTCTCAATGGCCAGAGTATTTTATAGGGATCCTCAAATGTTTTTTTTTGAGGGCTTGTTCTTTTACTTTTTACAGGTGGAAATGCACAGATCCCCCTGCAGTCTTAGTTTAGTGCAGCTCAAGATCCTTCAACAGGAAATGTAGGATTTTTTTTGTTTTTACTTTAGTTTTATTTTGTATTTAGAAGAAAGCTTCTCCAGCCTGCAGCCACCTGGGATATGTGATGTAGTTATACCAAGAGGCTGCAGGATTCCTATTTGCCATGGTAGTAAAGACAGAAGGGGAGGGACCTTCCCTTTAGATAAAAATAGTTAAAAAACAAAACAAAAACAAAACACATTTTTGCCCTATATAAAAGGCTCCTCTAATCTTTTATACAAAGTAAAAGAAAATGGTTTTAACAACTAAGTTTTTTGAGAGGAGGTCTGAACATTTTGAATATCGTCTCCAGGCCTCAAATTACATCTTTACATCTTCCATTATTTTTTATTTAGTTTGTGTATTAAAAGCTCTGTATTACAATACTATAAGTTTGGGTCAGTATCCTTAAAAGACCAAACTGTTGACAGTTAGTAGTTTAGGGTCCATTTCTCCAGAAAAGTTGCTATGTAGTTCCAAGTTGCAAGAAATAATTAATATTATTAGTATTATTAATAATAATATTAATAAACAGGATTTATATAGCTCCTACATATTACGCAGTGCTGTACATTAAATAGGGGTTGGAAATGACAGACGAATAAAGACAGGTGGGGGAATTTACACACAATAGGATGGGAGATATGTAGTGGTGGCAAGAATGTGTTTCAAGTGAGACAGTTTTTACTTCTAAAGTTTGACATTTGCAAGATCTGAGAATTAAGTTTTGTAGAATCTCTCATTTCTTCATCTTGGTTACAGAAAAGAAAAAGAAAAATAATTTTCTGCACTTCTGTCTGATGTCCTTGCACTCTTAGAACTCTTTAGATTAAAAAATAACCAGAAGGCTCTTGATTACAAGCGCCTCTTTTGAGGTCTTTGAAAAGCTGTGGCGCCTGATTGTAAAATACCGCTGTAAAGCAAGCATTGGACACTCTTTTACAAAATGCCTTTTCCGCTGCTTCTTAATTGGAAACTGCGTATATCATGGATGGTTTGTTCATTTCAATGTCCTCCTCAAGAGTCTAGTGATTACTATACATTCCTACTGAACTCTAATCATTTTCTTTCCTGTCGTCTGAAAAAATTTGGTTCCCAGCTTACTATTGCTAATTACTCTGCAAATAAAATATGTTGATTTAATGAACAGAAAAAGTTTGGTGGAAACAAGTGGGAGGGTGTGTGCCAGGAGGGAGCAGGAAATGTACTCGAAGGGTGGGTCAAGATTGACAGAAAGAGGACAGGATACAGAGGGCCTGATTTACTAAAGTTCTCCAAGGCCGGAGGGGATACACTTTCATAAGTGAAGCTGGGTGATCCAGCAAACCTGGAATGGATTCTTGAGATGAGGATAGATCACAAAATACCCGCAATTCTTCAATTTCTGCTTCAGTACCTGGAAATATATTATTTGGCTTGATATTCACACGAAAATGAAAAGTAATTGTAGATTTAAATCTCCAGAGGCATTATGTGAAGGCAATGCAGCTTTAACATCACTAATAGTTACAATTACCCGTGCTGTTGACAGATTATCCCTATTGAACCATCAAAAAAATATTTGTTCATCTCCAATAATTCAGACGGAAACTGAGACACATAAGTGTCTTTGTATGCAGAAAAGCTCAAATGAAAAATATTAGGGTATTATTTACTGACATAAAAAATAGCTGGAATTTTTTTTCATTCAGAGGCATGTCTTATGCATTTTTCATGACCGATAACAAAACCTTGCATTACCTTTTTTAAAAATATTCCCTTAATATTCTAATTGCAGTTTATTTATAGTTAATAATATGGTTTCTCTTGAACATCAAATACATTCAGTAGTACAATTGAGCATTTTTCTCCCATTTACTTTATATAAATGTCTCTTTACTTAGTTCACACATTCCCTAGAGATGCTGTAAAAATTTCTTGTGGTTGGCAGTTCAGTGTTTCATAGAGGTAATCAAATGTTAGTGGACAGGTATGGCAAATTACAGATGACTCCTTCCTCATGAAGGGAAACTATACATATGTCCTACTCCAGTCTTCATTTATTTTCATCATTTTATTTGGTTTTACCAAAAGCTGTGTGATAAATCTGACCTTGTTGGATTTTAGTCAGGACAAATTTAGCTGGTATTGTGGTGTTTAGTGGTTACATTTGTGGAATCAACTTTGGTGAGAGGTCTGTGATTAAGGTGGGTTTAGTGCCATATGTTTAATGCCCCAGTGGCACACCTGCTTTCTGCTCACCTGTGAAGCTGGGTGATCCAGCAAACCTGGAATGGATCTGGTCCATGATTCAAAACATTTACTATAAAATAGCAAATGACTTGAAGAAATACATGCACACCTGCTTTCTGCTGACCTGTGCATGCCTGCTATTACTGGTCCACAGCTGCCACCATTCCTATGAGGCTCTGAACACATCCTTTCCTACTTTTGTCAGGCCTGTCCAAAAGGAGACAAGGTAGCAAGAGGTGGCAGATTTCTAACGATCCTCTGCTCTGAGGAATAATTGGCTGCAGTATTTATCAGCGTGCTGCAGTAATTGGGACTGCATGCTGGCCGGAGCTGCCAGCTTTCTGTATGTTTTCAGCATTCCGTCACACAACAAAGATCTGCCTTTTCTCTTAAATGTCAGCCGAGTGCTTCTATCTTGGGAAGAAATCAAATCACTGGCACTCTTGTGATGCCTTCACTGGTTTGTCTCTATCCTTATTACCTCCAACTGAAGGACAATTTCTCCTGCATCCTTGTACTGCTGCCGTGTTCTGAAAAGAATTCTACAATGCACTTTTATTCCCATCAAAGTCTTTCTCGCTTTAATTCTTTTTCTGCTATTGTTTGTAAAGTAAATGGCAATAGCAACAGAAAGAAATGCAGGTTGTGATGATTAAGTAAAGCATCATGTCAATCCCCCGGGATGGCACTGGAAAGAAATGCAGGTTGTGATGATTAAGTAAAGCATCATGTCAATCCCTAGGCATGGCAGTTGAGCTGATTTGTAAAGGCCAGAAATGCTACTTCTTTTGTTTGTATATATTTTTTGACAGCAGTGTCTGTTATCAAGTTGCTCTGGGCTATTTCTGCATAATTTTGCCACAAACCTAAACATTGTTTACCAGCTCATATATCATTACAACTTGCTTTCCAGTGTTGCCTTGGGTGTTTATCTTTTTATTTTGTAAGAATATGGGAAGTACAGTGCCTTAAGCAGCTATAATGATTTCAGTTTTCTGCAGGCTGTTGATTTATGAGAGGACTTATGATTGGCTACAGGGAAGAACTGGGTTTTCAATATTGTTATATGCTTTGTTGAACATGGTAAATGTTTTTCTCTTTTATCTTTTTGGTGTCAGGTGGACAGTGCTTAGAACAAAATACAGTTTTTAGCCTCTTCCCCCAAGGTTGCTGTAAGATGCACTAAGCAGAACTGGTAGTTGCAGTCAAGTTAGGGTGAATCCAGCAATTATTTTGTACTATACAACTATGTGCTAGTAGCACTCCAATGGCAACCAGTAAGAAATGTTCTTTAGTGCACTCCAATGAAGAAAATATAAAATTGGAGACACCGTAATCTCATATTTTGAAGCTGTTTAAAAATGCCATTTTTCTCCCCTGCGCTATCCCAGGCCTCCTCTTCACACTGTTTTTCTATGCAAAACCCTCCATGCATCGTGAGGAGGTTATTAATTACCCTTCTGATAATCAGACACAGAGCATTGAGCCCCTCTAAACCCTCTAATAGATTGTTATTCAGTATTAGGAGGAGAAACAAATGAGGTCAGATCAGAGGGCACGATATTTCCATAGAACAGCGGAAAATGAAATGAGATTTTATTCCTGAGAGGATTCTGAAGGGCTGCAGAGAAATGACAGAGCGCACTTCCTTCAGCCAAAGGAAATCAAAAAAAAAGACAATGGAAAAGGACAGCTGTACTTGGGGGGAATAAATATATTATTATTTATTATTTATGTTTATTTTGTGAGTCACTTGCTGGCAGGTTTGTATGTTTCCCCTAGCTTTGCCCAATACCCAAATGATGTGGGGTTCCGGAGTGTGTGCCTGGTATCCTAATATATTTTATTCACAGGCTTTTATGTCAGCTATCTGTTACTCAAGGCTTTGTCTCTGTTGGTGAGGAGTTGACCAAATTTTAGTTAGTAGCTTACAAGAGCAGATTTTATGATTGTGGACTTACCATGGAAGGTGTTAAATACTGTGTTTCTTTGCTGCCTTTTCCCCGGATTAAAATACAGGACAAACCTGCTTAAATTGTTCCTCAATGTCCATGGATGTCCCTATTTCAAATCCATTCTTGCATTGTTGGGATTGTGTGGTTTAGCGGCAGCTTACATGCCCTGGGAGGTTTTGTTTGTTGTTGATGTTGTAATGATGTAGTTGATGGGTCGTGGTTTCAAAGTTGGATGGAATATTTAATGTTTGATTTATGCTTTTATTTGCCTTGATAATAGTGTGCTGTTCCCTACCAAAAGATTGGTCGTAAAATAAAGAAATGTTTTGTTGGACTTCATCAAATTCCTGTGAGTACCCTGGTGAGTGATAAACACTTAGACAAAACACAGGAATATATGGCAGGTCTATACCAATCTCCTGGCAACTCCTAAAACACAGTCAAGAATCTGTCCGGGATATATATTTGATGCGCGTTGGTACCATGTACCATTGCATCGTGGCTTTAAAGGCAGATTCCTTTGTTAGGACATCTTGTGGGGAAGCCAAGGGAGGGAGCATAAAGCCACCGTATGGAATAAAACTGCTTTCAGTTGGACCCATCTTGGGGCTGTGGTATCTGCGAATAGCGAGAAAATAGGAACTATCTGAGCTGCTTGATAATATTTTAGCACATTTGGGACTCCAAGACCACCTTGACACTTAATGGGCATACATGGTTTTTTGAGGCACCCTAGATTTTTTATCATTCCAAACAAACAAAAAAATTATTAATTGAAAAGCTTTTATCATATAGGTTGGCACCTGGACCTGGTAAGGTCCTAAAATAATATAGTATCTTTGGTAGCACGGTCATTTTGTCCAAATTTATTCTACCTAGCTAAGAGATTGGATGGGAACCCCATCTATTCAGTAATTGCTTCAGTTGTAGAAGTTTTGGAGGGTAGTTGGCAGACATGAGCATATCATAGGATTTGGTTATCTTAATTTCCAAATTCTCTAGATGATGAGGTGCCCAAGTAAAGTGAAAAGATTTTTTGTAGGGGAAAATATGATTGATCTGGTACATTCAACCCCAGCGCTACTGATTTCTTTTCATTTACTATTAAGCCCAATACTTTAGCGAATGATTTCAAGAGCTTTAGTACATTGGGAATAGACATCACTGGTTGAGACATTGGTAATATGTCATCTGCAAACAGGTTAAGTTTGTGCATGTGTTTGCCAATCTCTATACCATGTACCGAAGGGTTTTCCCGAATCAATTGCACTGGAGGTTCCATGGCCAAGATAAATAGTAGGTGACAAAGGACACCCCTGCCTTGTGCCTTGGCAAATAGCAAACTCTGAAGAATATATTGAAGAGTACCGCAACACTTTTGGAGTAAAGTGCCTGTATTCAGGCCATAAAATGTGACCAGCATCCCCACTTAGGTAATATATAAAACAAACAGTCCCATGAGATGGAATCAAAGGCCTTTTGTAAATCTAAGGCCAGAAGCACACCAGGAGTACGCCGCTGCCTCATAATATGAATTAGACTGACTACCTTCCTCATGCTATCAGATGCTTGTTGGTGTGGTACAAATCCCACTTGGTCTTTGTGGACTAGACATTCCAGAAATGTGTTAATTCTAATTGCCAGGATCTTGGTCAACAGTTTTATATCGACATTCAAAAGGGATATCGGTGTAAAATTGTTGGGATCCAAAGAGTCTTTGTTTGGCTTAGGAATCATATGTGAGCTAGAAGAGATGACATTGGATACTGGGGATGGGCCCTCAAGTGATTAAACAGTCTAAAGGCCAGTATTGTTGATTACTTCTTAAAGTACTGGGTGGAAAAGCCATCCGGTCCCGGCGATTTATTAATTTTTATTGATTTATTTGCTATTAGAGTTTTTTCCAGAGAAATATCAGACTCCATCAGTTCAGCCATTTGTTATGTTAGAGTGGGCAGAGTCAGGTTTGAAAAAAAGATTATCCGCTCTCTTAGTTCTAAAAGTGTAACGGGAACCATATAATTTGGAGATACATTTCTTGAATTCCTTACATATAGTCACTGGGTTGGCAGGTATTTCACCATTAGGGAGTTTCAATTTTATCAGTACTAAATGGAAGCTTCTGGGATTAAGTACTTTGGCTAACATCGTCCATCATTCAGGTTTATTTGCTCTTGTGTAAAAATTTTCCCTGGCCCATCGAATTTGCTTTTCCACTTGGAAATCCAAAAGAGCATTTAGCTCCATCCTGGTCTGCTGTGTCTCCTTTTATATAAAAGTTGTGGATGAGCTCCTTTTCACACTAGACTCCAGTGTTGCCAGCTTCCACTTTCCTCCAGACATCATGCAAATGGTATCTGGTCAATAGCTCTGAAAAAGCTGAAACCTAAGTATAATTTAAAGTAACTGGTGCAGGACCAGGTGAGGAAGAACAATCCAAATTTGAGCGATTATCATGTTGGAGTCACCTATAATCAGTAGGGTACCCCTCGCGTGCCTCTCTATCAAAGGAAAAAGATATTTAAAAAATTGTACTTGATGAGTGTTGGAGCATAGTAATTTACTAATGTCACATCTACGTCGTAATTTTTTCCTTAAAGGAGTATGTAGTGGCCTGTGGGGTCGGCCACAGTTCTACCTCACAGCTGAAAGGAATTGACCTATGAAATTCCAACAGTACCCCTCTTTTCTTTTCCTGAAAATTTGCCTGAAATACTTGCGGGTACTGCTTATGAAAGTACTTTGCAAATGAGGTCAAAGAAAACCTTGTCTCCTGGAGACCTAGTATGTGCACAGATAAAGCAGAATAACAATTACAAACTTTCCTTCTCTTGCTCTGGGAGTTTAAACCTTGCACATTCTGAGATACAATCTTCATGTTACTATGAGCCATATCGGAATCTATGCCAAATGTGCCATACCTGAATAGGAGGATCGTTCCAAGCCAAACACACCATGGTATATAACATATGCTTTTCATATGGTGGGCGGGAAATATAGGAGTAAACCACATGACCATAAACAAAACAAAACTTAGGGATACCTTCCCCATAAAACAACTCGCACCAATGGTGCACATACATCTGCCGAAGCAGAAAGTGGTTTTGTGCTTAGACAAAACCAATAAGTGGGGGTGCTTTACACTCCCGGGTGTGTGTGGCTGATGGTCAAAATTAATATCTTCAAGCATAGTACTAGCACAGTACTAGCTTGCAGAACTAAAGGTAAAGAAGTTGTGTTCACAGTACCAGGACATTACATGCCATAACATATAACAAAATATTATTATGATATGTCAATGTTAGAATCTGACCAATTTGTGATCTGAAACCTAAAATAGGGTTCATGTCCTATATTCTTTATAGTAAGTGAGCATATACTTAATATGAATAACACAAATCCAAATTAGATCTGCACCTTACATCTAAATGCTATAATCACATCTAGAGCTAATATAGGAAAATAATTGTGTTCGCTCTCACAAAAAAACTGTATGCCTTTCCATATAGCCAAGATTTTCTCTATTGACTATAGAAAGAGAGATGCGTTCATCTTCTCAAGAGACAGTATGCCTTCTCATATAACAAAGATATCCTCTCATATGCTAAAGCCTCTGTGTCTCTGACCACGGTAAAAAGAGGCCATCTTCGCCTCTTCTTATTGGTTCTTCTTCCTATGTCACCTGACCCAGGCACGAGATTGGGTGATGTAGATGGGGAAAAAATTGCTGATCTCACTGCGCATGCGTGAGATCGGAAATTTTTTTCCCTTTTTACGAAAAGGCTCCTTCTGCGCATGCCTGAGATGCTCGGGCATGCGCAGAAGAAGCACTCAGGAGCCTGCATGACATAGGTATCCCTGGAGGCTTTGCACTTCTATTCATTCTCGATCACCTAGGCGAGAATTAGGGGTGTTTAAAAAAAACGCTGTTGTAAAAAAGGCTGTTGCACTAAAAAAACAAAAAACAAACAAAAGAACAAAATTTTTACATAACATAAAAGGGTTGTCTACTCCCTTATGTAAAGTGAAAAAATTGAGTTTAAGGATGAAGATGCACCAAAAAATAAGTAAAAAGATATTACTTTCCCACATCTGCATAGATGATAGGTCTAGAATGGCCATCTGGCAAACCGCAAAATAGCTGGTTCTGTCAGCCAACCTAATGCCAATGCCTAGTGGCAACCTAATTTGTATTTATGGCAGACTGACATCATTTCTGTTTATTTCAAGACTTTGGAGAGATTGGACACATTGGAGAAAATACCCTTTTATCAATGAAGCTGGGTGATCCAGCAAATCTGTATTTGATCTGGTCCAGAACTGAAAACAACTGCTAGCAAATAGGTTTTTTGGATCATCCAACTTCACTGATGAAAGTGTATTCACTCCAGTCTTAGTGAGAAGGCTGGCAGAATCTTTGTATTTTAATATTTTTATTATTATTACACAGTATTTATTTAGCACCATCACATTACACTGCACTTTACAAAGTCCATAGTCATGTAACTAACTGACCCTCGAGCTGACATTCTAAAAAAAAAAATATTTAAATAATATAACAACAATCAATGTAATTTAACCACCTAGCCGTTAAGCCCGACCTTCGTTCGGGCAAAAAAAAACGGCTAGGATGGTTAACCCTGAGATTTTTCCCATCCATACTTACCTGGTCCCCCTGTGCTCATCCAGCGTCGTTTTCGTATTCCAGCGTCGTCCTCCGTCCAGCATCGTCCTTTGATCTCCCTCTCCAGCGTCGGGTGCCAGCGGGACCGGTAAGATGCCGGCCAGCATCTTGTGTTCCGCCGCCCGGCATCTTGTGTTCCGCCGCCCGGCCGGCTCTGACATCTCCGCCTGCTTTGACCTCTGCTTGGACTCTGACATCTCTGCCTGGACCTGGACATCACCGCCTGCCTGACCCCCCTGCCATGGCTTCAAGCTTTGTTTATGTAGTCATGTTTAAGCTGATTTTTGTGTTTTTCCTTTAATTTTATTAAAAGTAATTTTTTTTTTTAAATGATTGTGTGTTTCAAACATTTTTTATATTCATAATATCTACTAGAACCCCTGTTCGGACATATTTCTGTAAGTTACAGGTCTACAATTTAAAAGAAAAATTTCATGAAAAACAGTGGATCACTTTTGGTACAGAAATCTAGACCTCAGTGTAACGCTCAGGTGGTTAAAAATTTTATCAAATCAAAAACACTGAAATTTGTCCAAACAAGAGTGCAATATTATTAATAAATTTAAATAAATGTCTAGTAGACATCCCAGGTATGGTAAATTTTAAAACATGGTACTGCACAAAGTCCAACGTCACAATCAGGACAGTAGAACCTAGTTTCCTTTCGGATCTTCCTTTCACTGTCATCCCTCTTTGAGCAACAAACCACGTAGATCCTTGTAGGTGCTTTCTTTTTCTCAGTCGGCGAGTTGTAGTCTGTGAAGTGACGACCAGTCAGACGTTCCAGGTTAACTGCAACAGCACGACGTCTAGGTCTATTCACGGCCTATTCAGACTTGTTGAATATAGATCTACAGAGACTCGCTGATTTTATGGATTAATGTGACAGATCTGATTATTGCAGTTTTAGGGTCTTCATTATCCCCGGTGGAAGCCCATTTGGGCGAAATGCATCAGGATTAGACCCCGCTTTTTGACTTATTATCTATACGCAAGTTTGTGACTTTTTAGTCAGTTGTACAGTGTGGATATTTGACACCTTTGCTACCCAAAAGCTTTGTTTTATTCTTTATAAACTGTTTCATACATTTTTTGTATACTAATAAAAGTTGTAATTGTTTTAAACATTTTCATATACTCATCAATTGTTTCTTACATTATTACTTTCTTTGTGTCGTCAAAAAAAGCCTATCTTTCCATTTTTCCTTATGGTTTATTGAGTTTAGTCCAAATTGTGGACGATTAAGGCTTTGGCACTTATCCAAATAATTGGGAAAATATTACTGTATTACCAAATGAACAGTTAGCAACACTTAATGCATAAGTATTTCGAAGTGTAAAAGTTGTCGGTTGTGACACAATAGCCCTGGTTTAGCAATGGCTCAATGAGTGAGAGAACAGAAGATGTGAGAGAACAGATGATGTTGCCATTCCAAAGTTGCTGTATTTTGGGTTGAATTTTGTCCCTTTTCCAGTGTAAAGGACTGAATCCCATATGTAGCCAGTTGACGATTCGCACAGCATGTAGAATTTCAGCCAAATCGTGCTCTTTTTCATGGAATGTATTGCACCCAGCTGAGCCTCCCCTTGTAGGCTATTAGACTTTGGTCTATGCCAGGGGTCAGCAACCTTTACTATCAAAAGAGCCATTTTGCCTCCTCTTCCACTAAAGAAAAATCGTCTGGAGCCACAAAACATAACACAGTTTATAAACTTTTAAAAGTTTTATTATTTTTTTAATTTTACCTGTTACAACAAGTGTGCATGTGTAGCCCTACTTTGAAATAAATTAAACACTGAACTATGCCCCTAGAAGCCTCCAGCTTCTAACGTATCATCCTGTTACATTAGAAGCTGGAGGCTTCTAACGTAACAGGGTAGATTTTTTGGCTGGGCAGAGTTCTTTATGTTCTGACGATGCCTTAGCAATGAAATTTTAAGGGGTGTTAGCCACAGGTGTCCCTCATTTGCAACTTTAATTTTGTTCACCTGTACCCCCCAATCTTGAGTAATTGGGGTTCAGGTGCTAGAAGCCTCCAGCAATGTGTAACAGGGTAGAATATTTTGATGGGCAGAGTTCTTTATTTTCTGACGATGCCTTAGCGATTCAATTGTAGGTGGTGTTAGCCATAAGTGTCCCCCACTTGCACCTCTATTTTGGTCACCTGTACCGCCTCCCCCCCGTTCCAGAGAAATTGGGGTTCAGATGCTTCCAGCAATGTGTAACAGGGTAGATTTTTTTTGATAGGCAGAGTTTTTATGAAGTTTTAGGAGGTGTTAGCCACAGGTGTCCCCCACTTGCACCTCTATTTTGGTCACCTGTACCGCCTCCTCCCCCGTTCCAGAGAAATTGGGGTTCAGATGCTAGATGCTTCCAGCAATGTGTAACAGGGTTGATTTTTTTTGATAGGCAGAGTTTTTATGAAGTTTTAGGAGGTGTTAGCCACAGGTGTCCTGTACTTGCACCTCAAATTTTTTTCACCTGTACCCCCGTTTCCAGATAAATTGGGGTTTAGGTGCTAGAAGTTACACAATGTGTAACAGGGTAGGGGTTTTTTGATGGGTGGAGTTTTTAGGAGGTGTTAGCCACAGGTGTCCCCCACTTGCACCTCTAATTTTGTTCACCTGTACCCCCTTCCTGTTCCAGAGAAATTGGGGTTCATGTGCCTCCAGCAATGTGTAACGGTAGATTTTTTTGATGGGCATAGTTCTTTATGTTATTATGATAGCCTAACAATTAAATTTTAGGGGCTGTTAGTCACAGCTGGTAGATTTTTTTCATTAGAACACCGGATAGGGAATCCCCCTCCTCCGCAGTGTCTTGGGAGGAAGGACATCAGAGATCTCCCCTCGGCAGCCGAAGGGAGCCACAACAAGGAGGCTGAAGAGCCGCATGCGGCTCCGGAGCCGCAGGTTGCAGACCCCTGGTCTATGCTGTTGTCACTTTCTGGCACATAGGTCATTGGAAATTTGAGTCATTTGAGATACCTCCCAATTTTTTTTGAGTTTTGGTGCAGGATGGGTAGTTTCATCAAACTCTTCATTGTTGCCAAAGTGTAGATACTTCATGATCAGGATAAATCTGTATCTGGCATGACTGTGGCAAAGAATGGAGTGGCAATAATTTATTGGTAGACCAATACCACTTCTGCAGGGGTTTGCCTATCATTCCCTGAAGTATCACTAAGCCCAAAAATGGCCAAATGTTATCTTTGGTCACTGGTTCCCAATTTCTGCCTCTTGCAAACCTCAGTTGTGGAGCAGCTAATTGTTGTGCAGAGTTCCTGTTTGTCTCAGCAACTATTTTTTCAATAACCTCATCGGTCAGAAACAATTGCAGGTATGCCAAGGGGACATTGCTTTCAGCATCAATTTTCACACCAGGTGCGCCAGTAAATAAAAATCTTGGGGGCGCTGCCTGAGCCGCATCAAGATCAATGGAGCACCAAGTGTGCACATTACTGACCTCAAGTTCAGATTCGTTGCTGAGTTTACTTTCTCTGTCACTGTCTGATGACAAGTTTCCTGGTGTATCACTATCACTTGATTCCACAAGTGACTCCAAATCACTATCGCTGCTTTCTAGTTGTTCAAAAACAGCTTTTGCGCTGGCAAGACGCCTTTTGGATGCCATGGATGTGGTCATGTCTCCAGTAAGCAGTCAGGAACATTCAAGGTCGAAGATAAGTGTTCAAATGATGAAATTAGGAAATGATGAAAAGGTCAGGAAAAGTTCAAGCAAAGGTCAGATCAAGGTCAGGGCTAATAGTCCCACCGAGGATGTGATCCCACCGAGGATGTGATGCAGACACGGGCTGGGGACCAGAGGATCGAGGTGCGTAGGTAGGAGTAAAACAAGCAAAAATTACCTAGGACACTCAAGATATAAAAACTGATAAACCATAAGTCATGCCAATTGGTATTAATAACCCAACTCAATTAGGACTGGAAAACACATATGAGAAGGGGGGGAACTGGTAGAGGGGGAGGGGGGCAGAGACCTTCGCTCAGATTGTAATCATTATAGGTTATCTATGAGAGGAGTGATTGTCGAGTTGTTTTGTAATCAATCCATGGATTTCAGATCAGTTCAAATCTTTCCAATTTATCAGTGAGTATACTGGTCAGTTTGTCATTGACCATGATCCAGTTAACTTTTGCACCTATGGGTTTAAGTGGGATTAGCACACTGTTTCCAAGCTTTCACAAATGAAATTGGTGCCGCTGAAAGAATTATTCTGATTAGTTTTCTGGAGTAAGGAGGGAGGGGTTGATCTATTTTGCTAAACAGGGCTGATGCTGGAGATTTATCTATTTTATGTGAGGTAACATCCAAAATTAGTTTGAAGACTGCTGACCAGAAAGTTTGTGCCTTCGGACATGCCCACCAAATATGAAATTTGGTTGCTCCTTCCACGCAACCTCTGAAACATAATGGGGAGATTGTCGGTTTATATTTGGCTATGCAATCCGGAACTAAATACCATCGCAAGATTATCTTATATTTGGTTTTGACCAAACCAGAATTCGGAGAGATAGTGCCATGGATATTTCATTCCAATCTTCCCTTTCTCAACTCACACCCAGGTCATGTTCCTACTGTTCCATATATTTGAGTTTCGTAGTTGGAGCTGCTAACACAGCATAAAACAGTGAGATCTCACTTTTAGTGTCTGCTAAAGAGCGTCAGGAGCTTTTAAAAGACGTAGATCTATATAGAGGAGGAGACAATTTAAGTTTAGAACAAACAAGATTTAATTTGTATTTAAAGTATTCTCTAACTGGGAGTTCTTTTACTTACTAAATATTCAAAGCCAAACATCGCTCTTACATCTATTACCTCCTTTGTTTTAAATTCTTTAGCTATCCAACAACCAAGCTATCCCAGTTCTTTCCAGAGGAACACTTTGGGTTATCCCATAACGAGGTTAAAGGCAAATAGGGTGAAAATATTTGAGTCTGAGATCTTGATTTATTTCAAATTTTCAGGGAGTGAGTAAGAGATGGGCAGGATATAGCAGGTCTAGTCTTTTTCGAGATCCATAGCAGGACTGAATATGAAATCAGTTGCCATGCCAGACCTTTCACGTCAACCCACTGAGGCTTAGGGCCATTAACATTACATAATCAAATTTAGGCAAGTTGGGCTGCTCTATAATAATGAATGAGGTGGGAGACCCCAAACCCTTCATGAGTACGGGGCGCATAAAGAGTTGCCTTTTGTACTCCACTCTTCCAATTCCAGATAAACTGTAAGGTTTTTGTTTGTAAGTGATTCATTATGTGGGTTGGCACTGGAATCAGGAGCCTACATAATCTAGGAAGCATGTTCATTTAATGGTAGCTATCCACCCAAACCATGTCGGAGTTGATTTCATCCATCTTTTAAGATAAAAAAAATGGATTTGAGTATAGGTTCATAATTAGCTTGATAAAGAGTCTGATAAAAGGGAGTTAAACTACCTAGGTACTGGGGATGATTTTCCATCCCATTGGTATTTGTAGACGCTTTAAGGGTGTCAATTTGTTGGGTGGGGATATGTACATTGAGAGCTTGGGATTTTAATCCTGATATTTTTGCAAAATATCCCAGAACCTTGCAAATGATTAGGCAAAGTTTTGAGAGGAGAGGTAATGTACATTGGAACATTGTCCTGTCAGGATCTTTGAAACTTTGCAACAGCTTATAAAGATTGTCTACAAAACTTGTATACATTGATATATGGTGCCAAACGTAGTGTAAATAGATTCAAAGTATACATAAATGTGTAGCATAAACAATACTGTAGACTTTATGAGCATTATGGTAAGTAAGCATCTCCATGTATTGTATATTAGGTGAAAGTTACATTTTTCTCCAGAATGTCTGATTCTCTGTTGTTCGAGGTGAGCTGCTCCTCTTCATCCAGATGGAACCCGTCACCATGGCCCTGTCCACTATTTATTTGAAAGATGCACACAGGGAAGCCTGGATGTATTAAAGGCAAATAAATAAATGCATATCTGAAGATTTTTCGTGACTTGTACAAAAATACTGCTGTTAGAGTATAAAACAGGGATAATTAACACTTCTAATGACCCAAGATCTTTGTGATTGTCTACTTGAACTGGGCTGTTTTTCTGTATTTAGCACTTTATATTGTACTGCACAGCTCTGAAGAGTAAACAGCACAGGAGGTCTGCTAATTTCCGAGTTTTGCTCATATTTCAGGTTCGATGTTCTACAGATCACCTTGAGAGCATACGTAGGACTGGGGAAAAAGGCTACCGTATTTTTTGCCGTATAAGACGCACTTTTTCTTCCCCAAAACTTGGGGGGAAAAGTTAGTGCGTCCTATACGACAAATGTGTTAAAAAAAACATTTAAAATATTATACTCACCCGATACCCGATCCTGCGTGTGTCTAGTGATCAGAAGGGGAATACCGGTATGAATGGCACATGAGTGATCAGAAGGGAAATAATCTTTCAGAATCTTTTTTTCTAGATTTTCCTCCTTTAAAATTGGGTGCGTCTTATATTCCGGAGCGTCTTATACGGCGAAAAATACGGTACCTTAGTTGTTGAAGAACAACGGGAGCAGGACAAGGAGGGGGCTTTTTTTTTGTTTTTTTTTTCTGGAATGGAGACCAACTATGGCTGAGGGATAAAGATTTAGATTGGCAATAATTGTGCTGCCTAACCTAACAGCAGCAGACAATCTCTGAGTGGGCCTTCTCAGGGGGAGTCCAACAGCTGGTTTGGGTTTTACCCAGTCAGTTGTTAGTTTTACCTAAGAGAAGCTAAGGCCAGGCTAATGCTCCACTTTTCATGATTATGTGCATGTGCAGTCACCCACTCAAAAAGACTGTTTGTTTAGTGTTCAGATTATATGGATTATACTTTTATATAAGTATTTACCCTATCTGACCTGGCTGCTTGTGTCTTTAAACTGGTGATCCTTGAAAGTTCTTCTTACTGTCTTGTTCATATACAAAGCCTTATATACCCAATTATTTAAGTCTCTCACAGCCACCAATCAGATTTTTTATTAATTGCTTTAACAGTTTTATTGTAGTAGGTGGTACGGGAAACAAAGAGAAAGTTACAATTCATGGGCTTCAAAAAGTACAACTCTGTTGACCATCTTAGAATAGTTATGTGGTGATACTTCCCCTACGTCCTAGATTGTAAACTCTTCAGGGCAGGGTCCTCTCCTCCTTCTGTGTCACTGTCTGTATCTGTTTGTCATTTGCAACTCCTGCTGCGTAATATGTTGGTGCTATATAAATCCTGTTTAATTATTATATTGTGCTAGGGATTACACAAAACTCAGAATAGAATGACTCTTGAAGTGTGATTACTGACCTTCTTTTTTTAAAAGAATGCTAGTTCATCAGCTGTTCTTGATTTAGTTACTTTTAAGTCACAAACCCAAAACAATTATGGCAAAAAATTATCCGTCATTCCAGTCTAGTGATTTAGACAGCACTGAGACCAAAGCATAAAAAGGAAAGCCAAGCAATCAGAATGACAAGAGACCCTTTAAGGTAAATTGAGTGCACTATGACTTTTAAATTGGTAGCTCACGGAATATCACTGAATATACTGGATATCCTAGATTTAGACTGGGATGATTTTATGTTAGAAGATAACTGTCAGTTTGCTAAATTCGATGAACAGAGGAGTAAAGTTTTAATACAAAAGTTTAATCATCTTTTTGAAAGAAAGTCTGTCTTGTATTGGCATGCAAAATTTCTGTAAAAATGTAAAGTTGAAAGATGCAACCCTCTTGGTTTGCGTATTCAATTATTCCAAACATAAAAATCCAGAGGTTCTTAAAAACTATTGGGAGTCTGCTCAGTTAATCCTGATTAACTACTACAAGAATGAATTAGCTAATTTAAATCAGGAGGTATCTAATATGTATACTCAAATCATAAACATCATTAAATCGGACCCTTTCAAGGAAAGATATGCTTCCCCGAAATTACACCTTGAAAGATTTATTATGGATATATTTAACAAGAAGGAAACCAAATTTCAAAAAGATAAGTGGGCCTTTACAAAAAAGAGAGCTTATAAATGGCCATCCAATACATCCTTTCCTTCCTCGCAATCTGCTCCTCCCCCGCCTCCACCCAAATCACGTCAAGACTTCACGCAAACCTTTGGCACATCCCACCCCCCGACTTCCACTTCACCTAATTCACCCATACCCAAACCACACTTTACCACAAACAGTGGCTTAGATTGATCACAAACCAGTCAATTCAACCTCCTACCCCCCTCAAATACCCACCCCCACCAACACATTTTCATTACCTCACCACTAATATTACATCAGCACCTAACTTACACCAAGGCACAAAGAGGCTAGTGAGTGATCCTAGTCCCACTTCACTAGTGAATCCTAAGAGAAAACCTTCCATCTCTACTTCACTTTCCTTAACCTCCATTCCTACTCTGTCTCACCAACAGTTCACGCTGTCTTCTCACCAGTCATTGGAATCTTTTTAGCCACCTATTTAGTACCGCATCATCATCGTCCATTTCTTCTCGTCCAATTTCCTTTTTCCTTCTTTTACCTTTAACCATTCCTCCAGCATGTGCATCCCTCTTGGGAGCCATCCCCAAAACCACTCAGGCTTTTTAAGATCTTCACCCCCCACCCATACTCCCACAGTCAACATAGTAGGCCCTATAGACATATATCTCAAGAAGATGTCCATTTAAATCCTTAAAGAGATATATAGATGACATTCTGATTGTCTGGATCGGACCAGAGTCTGACCTTCCCATTTTTCCCAATAAACTACAGATTAATGAGTACAATTTCAAAATCACTATGTTTTTAGGTAACCAGCAGGTACCTTTCTTGGACACCTACAACCTTGGACACCTACAACCTTGGTGTACAAACTACACTTTACAGAAAGGATACCGCTGGTAACACCATTTTACACATGCAGAGTGCCCATCCCTGCCCCTTAAGAAGAGTATTCTTCTAAGTCAGTACCTTAGAATAAAATGTAACTATACTAACTTGGGGGATTTCAAAGTCGAATCAAAGGCATTAGTAGCTAGATTACGGAAAAGAGGTTATAGCAAGGAAATTTTAAGGCAATCTTATCAACAAGCTCTACAGTGTAAGTCCCTAATCTCCCAAAACCTACAACCACTGACACAAAAGTTAGGGTCATTACCACATTTCATGGACAACAGACACAAGTCCAAAACATTCTTAAAAAGCAATGGCATCTTTTATTAGGCGATTCAAAAACTTCTAAATTTATTAGTTCCCAACCTAGTCTCACATATAGGAAAGCAACATCTTTAAAAGAATCCTTAATACATAGTCACCATTCTGCTTCATCAGGTTCTAATATCTCCACCTTTACCTTAGGCATGAATAGATGAGGACATTGCTTCCAATGTCCCTGGTAGAACAAACAGAAAGAATTTGTTCTCCCAAATATGCATTGGCACTGCATTAGACACCACATCAATTGTACTACTGTAGGTATTATCCATTTGATCACTTGTATCTGCGGTAAGTTCTATATCAGAAAAACTATGAGGGTGTTTCATAAACGTATTTATGAACACCTCTATTCCATTAACACTGGAAAAATGGTCACGCCAATCAGTCATCACGTGGCTGCCAAACATAATTTCAATACTCAAGCCATCTCCTTTTCAGCTCTAGAAAGGGTCTTCCCCAACCTGAGGGTAGGTGACTTTGACAAGGCCCTTTTAAAAGCAGTGTCCAAATGGATCTATAACTTTAATGCCTTAGTACCCCCCGGCTTGAATGACATGATGTCATTTAAACCTTTTCTCTAATATGCCTACCTAGCCATTTATGCCGCAGTGAACCCCGCAAAAAATCCTTTATCTTACCTTAACTTATCTTCTTCTTGTTCCTTTTTACTTATCACAAGTTACATTTTAACTGCTGAACTGTGATGTTCTCTTTACACTCTTCAATGGTTTTCAAAAGTTAAATTCTAATAAGTGTTTTGAACATTTTGGTTTTTTATTATCACAAAATTGCTTTATTTTCTACATAAATGTAAAGAGATATCGGTTTCTGCCTTTGATGGATTTACATATACATTTTTCTCCTTTTTTTTCTTCTTTCCTTCTTCTCCTTTCTTTTGTTAACTTATTTTGTATCCTTTGGTTTGTAGTAATCATGAAGTAGATTTTCACTTACCTGATATTCCATCTACTTGTTTATGTTTATTACATCTTTACATATTTTGTATCTTACAATATCCACACAACAATTAACATTTTTTTTTTAATAAAGTTAAATATTTCATTTTTTACCCCTCTGCATGAATTACAAGGACCCAGTAAATGGGAGGTGTTCCCCCATTATATCTCTAGGTGCCAGAACCCATGCAGAGACTAATTATTTCTCTCCGCTCTCTACACTTGAGTGGGGAGTATGACGCATCTGCCCAGCACACTCCCGTCTTGTTTTGGGCGGAAGTGGCGTCCTACAGTTCTTAAGAAACTCACTTCTGCCATTCCTTGGGTGGAAACGACACGCCGACTGCCTTATTTACCTCAGGGACCAAGGAGATGTCTGTTCTCTTTGGTTACCTATAATTGAGCGCAAGCACAGTTCATTCTTACGCTTGTGTTGCTTGGTATTTGGAATTTTACATCCCCTTCCTTTATTCTCTCTATTTAAGCACGTCCTGCAAGCGGCACCATCCCTTCGTGCTTGGAGGCGTGCCGACAGGCTATTTCCTGGTTCCTTTCACATCTTCTCCAGTAAGTTGCTTCATCCTTTTTGTGCTTGCGAGTGTATACCTACTTGGTTGAATAACATTGAATAACAGAAACTTGGTTTCTCATTCCTTGTCATTTTATTTTCTTCTTTTGTAACTCCTGTCAATGGTTCTTTTTCATCTGTTCAAATGTTTGTAGATAATATCTATTGGATGCCCTATCCTGAGCAAAGTGAATTCTCTAAGTATTACCTGTGTATTTTACACAACCCTTTTCACGTAAGCACCTGTTTATGGATTATTCAATTACCTTTAATCCATAATTTTCTGATGGTATTGAATACACTGATGTTATTGTCCATTTGTTTTTGTTATTATTATTATTTTTATTTTCGTTTCTATTTTTATTTTTGCAGTTATTCTTATGTCTACCACTTTAGTGTTTTTTTTATTTATACCAATTCTCTTTTTTGTTTTATCATTTTTCTTCTTTTTTTCTTTTTTTGTGTCATGGATCAGTTATTATTTTATGATTAAGCCTTTCTTTCTAATAGATTCTTAGGTATTTGATACCTCCTGTTTTCTATGTATCCAATTCGCCTCCATCTCCACTATTGATCATTCCTAAGATATACAATTATATGTAAGTATCATTTTGGAATTTTTAGTTTATACCTCTAACTAACTTTATTACTTATTTGTATATGACGTTTCTTGAAAATGGGAAACCCATATCTCTGAAGTTTTTTGCATTATATACTGTTTCATATGTTTTTCAAATATTTATATATCTTTTGGTCTGTCTTTGTGATCTTGAAACTAATTATGGAGGTCAACTATGTATAATAATTCAGCTGAAAACTATGCTTTGATACTCATGCAATTTAATGTTTTGTACAATGTATATTAATCCAGCTGAAATCTATGCTTTCATTATTATGTGCCTAATGTTTTTTATAATCTCTCTATTCCTAATGATGTTACTCAGTTTTCCCCTGATGAAGCCCTTTGAGGAGCGAAACGTGTCAGGATTGAGTTACAGCTTATCATTCCCACTAAGATCTATCTAAAATTTGGGATCTTTTGGCTGTATAATTTTTTTAATTGATTTTATGAATACATGTTTGTTCGCCATGAGCATGTGACATACTTTTTATTGTTGATAATCTAAATAAAATGTAAGCTAAATACATTGGTGCCATACAAAAGAGCATTCTTTCTCTCATACTCTTTCTAATTTTGCTCACTGAATGTTTTAACTTGTTGCCTGGGACTGCTTTTTAACAAGTTCACTGATGTTTTTATGGGGTGTGTAAGTCCAGCCCCTGTCTTGTATTGATACCGAATGCAGATAGGATCAGTCATAATGATAATGTGCCTTTAGAGAAGAGGCAAGGATGATGGCTTTTTGAAGTTGAGGAAGCAGGGTTGAGGCAAAATATTTCAAATTCTTATTCATATTTGATACTTGCTAGGGCATCCTTTTACTAATTTCCACCTGAATACACAAAAAATAAAAATCTATTGGCTACCTATATGTAGGTTCCCATCTGCATTATCAGACATTGTCTATCTGATGCCTTTGTAGATGTTGTAAAGCTAAGCTATCCTTCTTTAGTTGTCTTTATCATTCTGTACATTAGCTATATTAGCAGCACTGGAAAGATTGACAATTCCCCTTCTATATCTAAAGCAAGCATTTTCCCTTCCAAACTCTATTGAGCTGCCAGTTCCTGCGTAGTGAAAAGCTGCTGTGCTTTTCTGACATTTCTGTTGCTTGATTGTACCTAAAGGGGATTGTAGACGTTCACAATAATTTAAAGAATGCCTGAGAAAAAAAATAAAATTTTGCAGGGGATGTATAAATATTGTAGCCGGGATTTGTCTACAGTAAAATATATTCGGTAAGGAGAAAAATGGCACTAACTCTCTGTGAACACATCCTGGCGGTGTCTTCTGATCCATCCATCACCAACAGCTTAAGGCTCCAAGAAACATCAGCACAGACAGATGTTGAATTTGTGATGCGATTAGAAATATCTATTTTCATTAAGTATAAATTAACTTAATTACCAGGTATGGGATAAAAAGTACAGACTGCTTTCCCTGCAGCACTCATTAAGAATAAACTTTTTCTAAAACTGCTACAGGATTCTAAATGGCTTGCTTTTGCGTTGACCTACAAGGCCATTTGGTGGCCAGCTAGTCTCATAACGTGTGTTTCTGACTTTTCTGACAGACAGATGTGAGGACTGTGATGAAAGTTAGATTCCCTGTTTTTATTTTCCTATAAGTTATTTTCTCCCTCCAATGTTTACCGCAGTTATCCAGAGACACCAAGAAATCTTTAACAGGGATGTATAGCAGGTCCCTTAGTCTATATGCAAGATTGAAAGATTAATCACTTGCATTTCCCATTGTTCTCAAGCTCATTAAATATGTTGCATTTTTTTCTAGGAGATAACAAGTCGTAATGTGTTATCACTGTAAAATGTGTACTGTAAAAACTTGTTCACACTCCTAATGTTTGAAGCTGACAGAAAAAATGCTACAAAAATGTAGATGCAAGAAAACATGTAATTCTTTATTTCTTTAATGAGATAATTTTTGTGCCCCACCTTTAAATGATTTAATGCTTAGTTCATTGAGTATATGCCTACCTCTGTAATAAAGGCAGGTCAGAAAATCTACAAATTGTTTAATTATGAAAGTCCAGAGTCTGAAATTCTCCCTTGTTTCCAAAACAAAAGGTCCAGGGTTTGCTATTTTTTTTAAAGAACTGTCTGCATAAGTGATAGAATAACTTATAGAGGGCTTTAAGAGAGGTCTTCCAGAGAGCTATGCAATAGCAGTTTTAGTTCATTGAAGTTTATGGTGTTGTTTCAGGCAGTCTATTTAGTGGGCTGAACATAGTTTAACTCTTAAATTCTGGTCCTAAAGTGGTATAATTGGTGTCAGTGACTGCAGTTAAAAACCCACAGCACTGGTGTCAGTGACTATAGAAATAACCACCAGCAGTGATGTTATTCAGAACAATACTAGGCCCCAGCATTGCTATAAGTGACCACAGTAAAACCCCAAGCATTTGTGTCCCTGAATGAAATATACCTCCTAGCACTGATATTGGTAAATAGTTATGACCCTGAGCATTGGCATTAGTGAATACAAAAAACGTTTGTATCAGTGGATGCAATAAATGCCCCCAACATTGCTGCCTGTAATCTGATAGTAGTCCCCAGCATTGATATCAGTGTCCACAAAAACAACCCCCAGCGTTAGTCAGTCTTTGTATTAGTACCACCACCCTCCAACATAAGAGCAGTGAGACTAATTACCAGACAAAGCCTATAGGAATTCAGTGTCATTCATGAGTTACCCCAATTTGCTGCTCTGAACTAGCTTTATTTCTTACCTGCGCATCTTTAAGTGAAATTTTCTCACCTTTCCCACTTTTGGAAGGTTGCTGCACAAAATTCAAGATGCAGGAGGCACAAATAGATAATAGAAAAACTTTTGAATTTATTATAATTTGCAAAATAAGAAGCCTAATTTGTATATATTTGGGTCAGTAATTTGCTGCTAAATGTCCCTCTATGTATCCTAAATTTATTATCCTGGTAATTCCTGAACAGTTTACACAGGAGATACTTCAAGAACCTGTGCATGTTGGGAGGATGCAGGGTAACGCATCAGATGAGAGAGAGCTGCAGGGATTCCACTACTTTGTGTTGGAGGGTTCTACTGGTGAACTACATTTGTCTTTTTATTGTTTGTTTACTTTTGTTTTCCTCTTCCTTGGTACAAATCAGTTTTACATATGGTGGAAAATTCCAGAAGTATTATCTCTGTCTTGTACAAACATCCAAAGGCAGAGATTAAACAAAGGAAAATATTGACTCTGGTGTTTGTTTAATAAACAATTTGACTTTGCACAATTTGAGTAGAATTGAAGAAGGATTGTAACTTTATTCTGTACAAAACCATTAAAGGGAAAGCAGGAAGACCACATCAACAATGGCGGCTCTGTATTTCTGTCCTAACAAGTTCTGTGTTATTGTGATGTCGGATCTGCTCCCACAATCCCAGAATGATGGTAATTAATTTAAAACTTTCACAAAATTAAAAAAAAATCCTTAAACTGTGAAAAGCCCTCGATCTATCCACAAACCAAAACCAGCAAGTTCTGCGCTCTCAGCTTCCCTCTTCTTTCTGACATATAGTTCATCTCCACCATCTTCTTTCTTCCTGTCTCTTCTTCATGTCACCAGACTCACACTCCACAGGTGGGAGAACGGGTGACCTGTCTTTCTCCAAATGTAAAAAAAAGAGCTGCATTACAGAAAAGCCCCTTGGTGACCCATGTCTGATTTTTGCTAGCCATTTTTTTTTCTTTTCTTTCTTTTTTTTTTTGTTATTAAAAGGCACTTGTGTCCACACACATGTAATCACTAATAATGAAGAGGAGTGAAAGGTCTGAATTACCTGCTACCAGGATGTGCCACAATTCTTCTCAGCAGCTCAGCTGGTGTTTTTATTGTAGGGCAAGTGCTGTAAAAAGAAAACTATTTGTAAATGGTTGCAGAAAGTCTTTACCAGTGATGCCATTTGCATTTGCCTTCCTAATTCACTTAGGAGTTAAAGGATATCTAAACTATCTAAAAGGATATCTAAACCCAGGAACAAACATGTGACGTAGCTTTTCAGTACTAAATGTGGTTGCTGCATTGGATTATTTGTACGTGCAATTAACACGCTTTCTATGTTGGGGTGACAATAGTTTTCCCCCGTATATGGAAATGTACCATTGTACACCAGGACTACAAACCAATTCTCTCTTATCTTTTCTCCAGAGCAGAGCAGTTCTATAAATCCAGAGATAACTGGGAACAATTTAAGTTAGAAGCGTGAGCACAGAGGACAGTACATTATTACCTGACAAGTTATCTGTCAGAATCAACAAGTTTGTTGTTTGCACCTATTGATTAGATATGACAAGTTGGAAGCTGAATTGATAGTGATCTCTGATGTTCTTAGGAAACATCCCACTGATCGAAATAGATAATTATTTCTTAAAACTAAGACGGATTTAAATTTGTGCCTTGCTGAACGCAGCATCAGGTGGACACAACATAAATTCTGCACTAATAGTAATAAATGCTACTTTATTAATGAGAGCCGGGATCCTTTCATTAATCATTGTCCCAGGCATACAATGTTTAATTTCCATAAAGTTTAATACTGAGGTCTTCCATGCATGTGCATGGGTCTGCTTGGTAGCCATAAAAATATGAGAGATAAGGACAGATGACTTTCTATCAACATGAGGAATTGGAATAAGAAACAACGCATGTCGTGGATGTTTAGTTAAATGAATCCCCAGTGCAGTCTAAATCATGTGATAGACTCTTATCCACAATCTAGACACTTTGGGACAAAGCCACCATATTTGGCCCATAGAACTTTTAACGGTGCAGCCCCTAAAACAATTCGGAGACACAGAGGGGAATGCGTGTGCTATTCTAGCAGGAGTAAAGTACCATTTCATTAGAACCCTAAAAGAATTTTCCAGTGCAAGCATGTTTCTAGAAGATTTGGGTATGGCTAACCACAAATTTAGAGCATCCTCTTCAGAAAAAACTATAGAGAGTTCCCTTTCCCAAACTGATAAATAGGGCAACGTTTTTTTAAACTCTGCATCAACAATAGATGCGTATAAAACGAGATGGCCCCCACCGAAACTGGATTATCTCTGCATACACGTTCAAAAACCGTAATAGTTAAAGAGGGCTGTAGGCTACCAAGCAGACCATTGATAAAATGCCGAATTTGCAAATAGTGGAGAAAATCCTGTGAGGGAATATCATACTTTAAATAACTAAAAGAATACACCCCTGGGTTGGAAATCATAGAACCCACTGTATTAAGGTTTTACCCAATCCACCATACAAAGCTGGGGTTATCAGTTAGGAAGGATGAAAAAAGGGCGTTATCAAATAACTCCATTAAAGGACAATGACCACTAATAAGCTTAGCCTTGTACCTAATTACATCCCAAACCCATACCATATGCAGCAAAAATGGGCTCATATTCTTAGCTCTAAGCAATGGAAGGATCCAAAATAAATTTGCCACAGAACCGTAGGGAACAGAGGTCAATTCAATGACCACCCATAGCGGACAGTCCCTATTATAAATAGAGATGAAAGGAGCCAATTAAGAGGCTGTATAATAAGAGTAAAGATGAGGTACAATTTGGAACTAAAAAGTACATGCTTGCCAATACGGCGGGGTCCAGACTTCCATATAAACCACAGCACTTTTCTTTGAAGAGTCTGACAAATCCCTAAAGGAAAAGATATAGGGATAACCCACATATATTAGAACATTTTTGGCAAGAATGTCATCTTAATGGCATTGATGCGCCCAAACCATGATAGGTTTGGCATATCCCAGGACTGCAGAAGTTGACAAAGTGACTTTATTAGAGGTACGTAGTACAAACCGTTGCCCTTTTTGTGGCTTTATACAAAATGCCATAATCCGCAACGATCTGAACACCTAAATAAAGCAGCTGTTGAACCCATTTTTATGGAACGTTAGTCCCAAGTATTTCCATATCGACAGAAGTTAGGGAAACGTTCAACACCAGTGACTTAGTAGGGTTGACTTTAAGCCCCGAAATCTCCTCAAAACTCGCAAAACTACTAATGATTGACGGCAACATCACGTGAGGAGTGGTTATATATAACAAAATATCGTTTGCAAAAAGCGTTATTTCATAAATATATTGCAAGATTTTGAAACCTGAAACTTCGGTGCTTTATTTAATCAGTGCTACAAGTGGTTCTAACGCCAATACAAAAAGTAGTTGTCACAGCTCCACAAGGCAAAGTGGTGGACCCACTGTGTCACCCACCCTGGTGGGTGTAAATGCATGGGGTGCAGGGTCTAAGCAGTAGTTTGGTCTTCTCCAGAGCCTCTAGAGGTGAGGATGTTGTGAGGTAAGCTACTGCCAGGTTTCGGTCCCTGTGCCCGCCAAGGCAGGTGACCGCCAACAAGCAGGGACTGAAGCGTAGTACAAAAGAGAAATCCAGGAGGGTAGTCAGACAAGCCAAAAGGTCAGGAAACAGGCAATAGGTCAGGATGGGCAGCAAGCAGGAGTAGTCAGGAACGAGCCAGGGTCGGTCACAGAGAATCAGGAACAATCAGAGATAAACAACAGTAACCTGGAAACAGAGCCAAAGAACTTCTTGTTCAGGCAACTTCCTGTTGCCAGGTCACTTCCTTAAGAAGAGAAGATGGGCGTGGATCAAGAGAGCCGCAAACATGAATCTCACCAGCGCTGTTGCTGGGATGGTCTCAGGTGGTATTTAGATGTTGGCCTGCAGAGGGAGCGCGTCTGTGGTTTACTCTGGTTCTCTGCCAGCTGACTTGGAGCAGGAAGTAAACAGAGTACTGGATCCAGAGACAGAGATGGTGCTGGCAGCAGGGGGCTGCAGGGAAGGTGAGCAAGAAGGAGGCATAGGTGACCAGGACTTGCGGGAATCTGTGACAGTAGTGGGAATAGGGGGCACCCCTGCCTACTGCCTTGAGTATTGGCAAAAGGATTATTATTATTATTATTATTATTAAACAGGATTTATATAGCACCAACATATTACGCAGCGCTGTACATTAAATAGGGATTGCAAATGACAGACTAATACAGATTTGCAATCCCTATTTAATGTACAGCGCTGCGTAATATGTTGGCGCTATATAAATCCTGTTTATTAATAATAATAATAATAATAATAATAATGGGAGATATGTAGTGGTGGTTTTAATTGACAGAAGAAGACGGGTAGGCAAGTTTGAAAAAATGGGTTTTGAGCGCTCTTAGATTAGATTTTTAACCACAATAGCTCACCGATGCTGTAGGATTTGAATATATAGTCTTTATCCAAGAAAAAATATCCATCCCTAAGTTCCATTTAGACAGAGCTAAATTAAGGTACTGCCAGAATATAAAGTCGAAAGCCTTGTTCATATCAAGAGATAGGAGCATTAACTTCTGACTAGACCTCCTGGCCAAGTAGTTAACCAAAATCGTTTGGCGGATACTATCAGATGCCTGGCGTCCGGGTATTAAGCCTACTTGATCCTTATGGATCACAGCAGGCAAATACACATTCAACCTAGAAGCTAACACTTTCGCCAACAGTTTAAGGTCAATATTAAGCAACGATATAGGTCTATAATTGGACCAGTCAAGATGGTCCTTACCCGGCCTAGGGATCATTACCACTTGGGCCTTCAACATATCAGCACTAGGAAGACCTAAGACTTTTAAATAGTTGAAAAGGACAGCCAGATGAGGGACAATATAATCTGCCAGCTTCTTGTATAAAAGAGCAGAATATTAATCCAGGCCAGCTTTCTTGCCTATTCTAAGAGATTTATTCGCAGCTAACACTTCCAAAACGGTAATATCAGCACCTCAACAACTAGCTTGCTCATCATTTAATGTGGGAAGATGTATATTAGATAAAAATGCATTGACCCTGGAAGGTAGAGCCTTAGATGGAGCACTATATAAATTAGCTAACTGGTTGCTAAATTCATCCACTATATGAAGAGGGTTAGAGGTATTAACACAACTCCTGGTTCTCAGAGAGAAGGCAGACTGGTATTTAGGGAGCTGCCTCAATTTATTGGCCAGCATTGTACCAATTTTAATATTGTTTGCATAGAACTTTTGTTGCATCCATCTCAGATTGCGGCGTCCTCCAAACACAGATTCAAATCTGTTCTAGCCTGAAGATATTACTTCCTAATCTGTTCCGTGCGGTGCCTCTTGAAACTTTGGGAGAGTACTTCCAATTCAGCGTCTGACTTATCTATAGATTGTATACATTTGCACTTACACCTGGAAGCATGTCTAATAAGAACAGTTTTGTAGGCATCCCAAAGAACCATAGGAGATGAAACACTACCAACATTCAATCTAAAATATTCAGTAGTCTGAGCTAATAAGTAGGCCATAATCGAGAATATGATAACAATGAATCGTTAGTTGTTGTTTTAAAAGAAAGCACGGGAAAAAATGAATTGCACACCAAAAGGACCAGATCGTGATCTGTCCAAGCTACCGATAAAATACATGAGGGTCGAGAAATAAAAATATGGTCTATACGTGAATGCAAATTATGTGGGTGAGAAAAAAACGTGAAATCTTTAGCCAAAGGGTGACACTCTATCTATACATCAATACCTCCCAAATTACTTAATAAAGAACAGAATGTGCATATGTCCTGTTTAGAAATAGAACCATCTGATTTAGATTTATCCAATTTCTGATTCAGAACCATATTGGAGTCGCCACACAAAAGGACAGTACCTTGTACATGATCATTTACAATACTCATCAGATGAGAGAGAAACAGTATCTGCTTAGTGTTAGGTGCATAGTATGTACATATGTGGTGCATAGTATGTACAACATGCTGCCCATAGGGTTAGCACTCTGGCCTTTGCAGCACTAGGTCCCAGGTTCGATTCCCAGCCAGGACATTTTCTGCATGGAGTTTGCTGGTTCTTCCCGTGTCTGGGTGGGTTTCCTACAGGTACTCCGGTTTCCTCCCACATCCCAAAAACATGCAGTGAGGTTAATTCGTTCCCCCTAAAAATTGACCTTAGACTACATTAATGATATATGACCATGGTAGGAACATTAGATTGTGAGCTCCTTTGAGGGACAGTTAGTGACACCACTATGGACTTTGTACAGTGCTGCGTAAAATGATGGCACTATATAAATACTGTATAATAATAATAATAATGTCACCATTTTGTCAAGAATAGAACCGTCCAATAGTAAATAACGACCTTGTGGGTCTAAAATTTGTTTATGACAAATGAAAGGCGTCAGCTTATGTATTGCCACCAAAACACCACATTTTTTTAACCGGAGCATTGGCTGGGTAAAATTGAGGGTAGGATGCATGTAAATATTTCAGTTCAGAGGAAGCAGAGACGTGAGTCTTCTGTAAACACGCAATATTGATCTTATTGAGGCAAAAATAATTAAATATGATGGACCGCTTGTGAGGGGAATTCATTTCCTGAACATTTAAGTTTAGAACTTTCAACGCCATCTGGAGCCCTTGAGAGGTAGGTAGCAATACATATGCAAAGGTCTAGAACAGGACACAGGGAAACAAAACATACAACAAGAGGAAAAAAAATAAAATAAAGTACAGAAAAACATGAAAAGGGAAAACATCAGACACTTAATGATAATCAAAAAGCACAGAAAAACCGTAATGCATCTTGGTTGACCCCTGGTTCCTAAAAAAAACCAACACAACTAAGGTCAACAAAAATAAAGGGGAGCAAGTATCACCTTGGGCAAGGGCGACCTTTAAAACATCAACATAGTATCTTGGGGTCAACCAAGTGTCAGATTGGCACTAGACGTACAGCATCTAGCAAAACATATACATTTACTTGCCATACAGTTTTATAACCATAAATTCATGTTGATTGTTGTACCCGACGTGTTTCGCCCTATTAGGCTTCCTCAGGGGTAATAGTTTGGCAACATGTGTTTGGCAATTGTGGTACTTGTATTGCACAGTTTAGAAAAGCGTAGGTTACTCCAAACAGTGTTTAGAGTGAAGATATCTCCCCAGCACACGGAACAGTGCTGTAACAGGTATTAAATAGGATAGGTTGGAGAATTTTGGTGTATGTGTAGTCTAAGAAAGGGTGTTTCTTCTCTGTTCAGGAGGACATTGAGTCATTGATGGTTAGTAGGATAGTAAGGGACGAGATGTCAGCACCCAATGTCAAGGAGGAGGGAGACAGGGCTGTTGGTGTGCCCTCCTTAAATAGAGTTCGTCACAACCTAGGTCCGTGGGAAATCCCGCATGATTACGTGATCTCTGATCAGGTAATCACGCGGGTTTTCCCACGGACCTAGATTGTTCCTTGTGCTGGGGAAATATCTTTGCTCTAAACACTGTTTGGAGTAACTTATGCCTTTCTAACCTCTGCAATACAAGTACCACAATTGCCAAACACATTTTGCCAAACTATTACCCTCGAGGAAGCCTAATAGGGCGAAATGCATCGGGTACAACAATCAACATGAACTTATGGTTTTAAAACTGTATGGCAAGTAAATGTATATGTTTGGCTATATGCTGCATGTCTAGTCCAATTTGACACTTGGTGGACCCCAAGGTACTATTCTGGTCCAACCTGAATCTGTCAAATCTATCATATCACAGGTTGTATTTTATGCCCTTTGAGGCCTAATCTGTATTATTTGAGCCACAAGAGAGCATTGTGGCATATGTTGAACCTGTTGAACCTTTGTTGTATAAGTATATTTATATCATTGACTGTACACCAATACAGTTTTGTGCTGAAAACCCTGCTTTTCTTTCCTTTTTCTATTATTTGTTACTGTACATTAAGGGTTGGCATTCTTTGAAGAACACTAAGATTAACTAAGATCACCACCAACACACAATGCTCTAGTAACCTTTAAAACACCAACCATCCCACCGTGGTAACTGAAATATTTGCAAAAAGTACCAACAGAAAAATTTGTAAAAACAATCACATTTGTCAGAAGAAAAGGCTAAACTGGCGTTTTAAAATATTCCATGTTCAACCATCTACCACTTTCCGGAATGATTGGGATTGAAGCCGTCCCAAAGCCTTAGAACGAGCTAATTCCTGAGAGCCATGTTTCTTTGTAGGGTGGTCCAGAGAACCCGCACATATAGACGGCACTTGAGACATGCGTGATGTTTGAGAAATATTCACAGTAGGATATAAAGATAAATCCATAAGACGCTTCTGCAAGTCTGCTGCAGTGGCCACTGAGTATAGGTGATTCTGAAATGTAAAAGACAATTTTAATGGAAAACCCCAGCGGTGTTGCACATTATAATTTTGAAGAATCCGCAAAAAGGCTCTCTGCTTTTGTATAGCGGATTGTGATAAGTCCGCAAATACTTGATAGGAGAAGTCCTGGTAAGGGAATCCTTAGTACGTGATGCTTCCAGGGTCAATTCCTTTGTGCGGTAGTGATGGAACTTTAATATTAACATCCCTAGGAGGACCATCAGTTGATTAAGGAGATAAAGCTTAGTGAATCCTATCCATTTCAAGCCGATTGGGTGGGATATCCGGCACTAAAGCTCTGAGCAATGCTGTAACCAGTCCATTAGGATCCACAATACTTTCTGGAATGTCCCGGATTGTTAAATTTTCTTTTCTAGCACAATTCTCCATGACTTTAACCCCCCCTAGCGGTAATCCCGAGTGTGACTCGGGGTGGGAAAACTATGCAAAATGCGGTAACCCCGAGTCGCACCCCTAACTTTGGCGGTCCCCCTTACCTTAGCCCAGCACTCCAGCGGCGATCGGACAATTTTTTTTACAGTAAAATACACCAAAAAACACACAATAAAAGTATCAAAATACATTTTAGTGCACCAAGCATCATTGCCCAGTCCCCTGATTTACATTTTGCCCACTTTTAGCCCTGACCTTGATCTGACCTTTTGATGACTTATAGATCACTTCCTGAATGTATCATTTCATCACTTTGTCTTTGACCTTGATTGTTCCTGACTGTTTGCTGGAGACCGCATGGCATCCAAACGGCATCTCACTGGCGCAAGCGCTGTTTTGGAGGAATTTGAAAGCAGCGATAGCAATTTGGAGTCCCTTGTGGAATCGAGCGATAGCGATTCACCAGGAAATTTGTCATCGGAGAGCGAAAGTAAACTGAGTGACGATTCTGAACCTGTGCACACATGGTGTCCTATTGACCTTGATGCGGACTAGGCAGCACCGCCAAGATTTCCATTTACCGGCGCACCTGGGATGAAAATTGAGGCTCAATGCGACCCCCTGGCATACCTGAAGTTGTTTTTGACCGATAAAGTTATCGAAAAAATTGTTGCGGAGACAAACAGGTAAGCCTCTCTTGTGTTTGCTAACTTTTTTAGGTTTTTTTGCTAAATTTTTTTATGCAAATTTGTGCTGCTCTGTGTTTGCTAACTTTTTTTAATTTTTTGCAAAATTTTTTCATGCCAACATGTGTGCTGCTCTGTGCTAACTTTTTAAATTATTTTTATGCCAACATGTATGCTGTTCTGTGTTTGCTATCTTTTTGAAATTTTTTGCTAATTTTTTTTGCCAACATGTGTGCTGCTCTGTGCTAACTTTTTATTTTATTTTTTTTTTTAATGCCAACATGTATGCTGCTCTGTGTTTGCTAACTTTTTGAAATTTTTTGCTAATGTTTTTTGCCAACATGTATGCTGCTCTGTGTTTGCTAACTTTTTGAAATTTTTTGCTAATTTTTTTTGTTATGCAAACATATATGCTGCTCTGTGTTTGCTAACATATTACTTGCGACCCTCACACTATAAAAGAACATATCCTAAAATACATTTTTTATTTTGTTTTATGCAGGTAGGCTGGACAACAACAATGTGCTCCACACCTAAGGTTTGCAGGAAGCAGAAAGTGGGAACCTGTGACCAAGGGTGACATTTGGCTGTTTTGGGGCTTGGTGATCCTGCAGGGAGTTGTGGGCAAACCCGTGCCGAAGTGGTACTGGTCCAAGAACAAAATGATTGCCACTCCATTCTTTGGCACAGTCATGCTAGAATACCGCTTTTCCCTCATCATGAAGTACCTGCACTTCGCAAACAATGAAGAATTTGATGAGACTACCCATCCTGCACCAAAACTCAAGAAAATTTTGGATGATTCTACAAAATTTCTAGCAAACCTATGTGCCAGAAAGAGATGTCAGCATTGATGAAAGTCTAATGGCTTACAAGGGGAGGCTTAGCTGGGTGCAGTACATTGCGTCAAAGAAGGCACGATTTGGCGTGAAGACCTATATGCTGTGCTAATCCTCATCTGGCTACATCTGGAATACGGTACTGTACACTGGAAAAGGGACACTGTTCATCCCCATATACAGCCATTATGGATTGGCAACATCTTCAGTGCTATCCCTCATTGAGCCATTGCTAGGTCAGGGCTATTGTCATAACTGACAATTTCTACACCTCTCCCCTCCTTCTACACCTCCCCATAAAAGAAACGACCCATATGGGGAGGCACAAACAGCTTTATATGATTATGTTACAACACATACACCCTCCAAGAAAGAAAAAGGGTGGGGGGTACCACAGTCTATATATCACTGATTAAAGGATAACTCCCCTGCTCAACTGATCAGAAGACAGACACTACATGGGTGACAGTGGAAGGTTTGGGAAGTCAGATTACATGGGCTTCTAAGGTTCACTGCAGACTACAAATAGGCAATGGTCCTGTCTTTTAATGCCGACATATTTGCATCTGAATTGCCAAACAACATAACAGAAGTGGATATCTTACAGGGCCAGACTATCCATAGAATGACAGGGATGTATGTGTTTGGCACTTCAGTCTGTTTTTTCTCTGTGTTTGCAGTCAAACCCATTGTGAGGGGTCATGCTAAATGGACATCAGTGTACACTCTACCCCTGAAGCACCCAGTTTATTTGAAGCAATATTGGGGTACATAATAAAATTACAGAGACTATCCAGGCCCTGTTGGAAGCATGGGCATTCAGACCATCAGTCAGTCCTTTTATTGCTCCTGTTTTTCCAGTAAATAAACTTGATGGATACTACAAGATAACCACGGACTATCAAGAGTTTAAAAAAAAAAATGGTCCATTTATTGGCTGCTGCTGATTTGGATATGGTGACACTTGTAGAGACTGTTGCTCAGACAGTGGGGGAGTGGCAAATGGTACTTGATTTATCAAACCTTGTCTTTCCAAAGACCATTGATGGAGAGTCTCAGGATCAATTTGTGTTTACCAGGGATGGAAGACAACATGCCACAATTGGATTATTACAATGTTACCCACACAGCCCAATGATTTGTCATGGATTGGTTGCTAAAGATCTAGTAAAGCTTCCACCGATTTCTTATCTGGAACAGTTCTAGATGAAGTACCAAAAAGTGGTGGTACTTCTGCTCAGGAATTACCCATTTTGAATCAACAGTTAGCGGGACTGGGGACTGCACCTGTTGAACTGGAAGCACCTGTGATCATGACTGATAGGAAACTTTGCAAAAAGGCTTCGGATTGGGAGCATTGGACAGCTGATGAATAAATAATTGTGTGATACACTGATGGTTGAGCTATGGACAAATTTGGACTACTACTGCTTTTCAACCCTCTGCCATTAGAAAGAATGATTTTTTAGGGGAACAGTGACTTTTAATGCAAGCTCGCCAGTGTAAAGCTGCTGGAGATGCGCGGCTCCGGCTGCGAGCTTTTTCAGTTGCTGAATAGCGCGACGGCGTACGATTTCGGATCGCGAATACAAATGCGCGAGCAATCATCCGATTCTGCTTGATGAATCAGGGGCAATGTTTTATCAGACTGAGAGGGAGGGTTTAGCTGATATGCTGAAATACATGCAGTGGATATGAAGATTGAAGATACTGCAAGTTCATCTGGACTTAATAAAATGGCCTGCTCAATCAAAAAAAGAGCTGACCCCCACAAATACATAGATAGATTTGGTTTGGGTTGTGTCACAGGCTTCATTTTTGTTAAATCAGAGGGTGGTGGAGGGTAGTACACCATTCCTTCACATGTTAGGTTAGGGACAACAAAGAATTTTCTGAACTAGTTTTTATTGTTAAAAAGTGAACTCAGTTACAGGACAAGATAGACGTTTTGGGGGGTCCATTGTGGGAGAAAAACTGTGAGTTTGTATAAACTGGACTACCGTATTCTATCAGGCATACATAAAAAAGATGATGTGACTATGACCCATTGCCTGACTGATATGACAGAGACGTGACCCAAGACAGTTTTCAATAATGTTATGTGAGTATTTGCATGGATATGGATAATATCTAGTATATTAGATAAAGGAAGGGAAAGTAAGACGAAAGATGAAGTATTTGCTAGTAAAAGCTAATACTAATGAAAAAATCAGGGATGTTGATGTTCACCCTGTTTGTTTTCCTTCCCACAGGCTAGTTCCAATCTTGGTGGCTCTAATTAGATTCACTATGACCTGGAGTGGATTCTGATTATCATTCTGTTCTGATGTTCATTGTGATGAACATCTTATACAGAACACTCTTGAAAATAAATTATTGTATATGCATCACCTATGCCCAGCTGATGAATAGGACGGACTGCTGGATATGTACTCATAGTCCATTGTCATCTAGAGCTATGCCATACATTGTCATTCCTATACTACCAGAGGAACTTTTAAAAAGGACATGGATTGTTTATGGGGACCTGACTTTGGGAACGTTATATTATACAAAAACAGGAATCAAACATACTCCGATGGAAGAAAAGAGTGACTTTGCGTACTGTTGGTATTTCATTATGATGTTGGTGAGCCAGGGAGTGGAGTGTTGGGTTAGCACAATTTATTTAATATCAGTTATGTCTCACCAACAATAATGCTTTACCAGTATATACTGGTATATGTATACCATATATGAGGTCATCCTATATAATTATTATACCGGGAGTTAATCCTAAGAATTACAGGCCCACAATATAAACAAAAATTTCTATGCAAAAAAAAAGGATCACTTTTTGCATCAAAAAACTGACAGAATTAGAACGCTAGGGGGGTTAATCTGATCCCACAGTGTTTGCAATTCTAGTTGTACTGTATCTAGATCCTTTTCATGTCCCTCTAAAACAGTAGTCATATCATCAAATCTGTCCTCCAGAACCGCAATGCGGCCTCCCAACTCTTTAAGTTCCTTTACTAACGCAAAAGGAGTTTTTTTATATTTTAGAGATGATGATGATCCCTAAACCCAGTAAAGACCTTCTTTTTTGGGCGAACTACAGGCCTATATAGCTGCTCAATATTGATCTTAAAATCCTTGCCAAAAAACTTGCTCTTAGATTAAATGGTTTTCTGCCTTCCTTGATCCACAAAAATCAAGTTGGTTTTGTATCTGGTCGTCAAGCTTTCGATAATATTCGTCGAACTATATTACTTAATTATCTTGCCAGACGATCTAATCAAAAGTTCATCCTCCTATCTCTCGATATGAGCAAGGCATTTGATTTGATATCCTGGCAGTATTTGAATCTTGTTCTGCATAAATGAAATCTGGGCAGGGAATATATCGTGGATAAATGCTATATACTCTGGTCCTACTGCTTCAATTAAGTACTATGGTTATGTGTCCAAGACTTTTGATACAGCCCGAGGTACTAGACAGGGGTGCCCTTTGCTTTTTGTATTGGCTTTGGAACCCCTTGCAGCGTACATTAGGCAAAGTGACAATATTTCTAGACTGCAAATTTCAAAATATGCCCATAAAATATCACTATTTGCGGATGATATATTGTTATATATCACCTCCCCTCATGTTTCCTTACCGTCAATTTTAAAGATTCTTGCAGATTTTGAGATTATTTCTGGGTTTAAGTTAAATCCCTCGAATTTGCTGTCATTGAATGTGTCTTTACCAGTGGCTGAATGGGAACTTTTACAGACTAATTACCCATATCATTGGGTCAAGATTATGCCTTATTTAGGCATCCAGATTACTGCAGATCATGAGATATTGTATGAAGCCAATTATGTACCATTGATCAGATCTCTTTGTAGCCTTTTGTAGTCCTGGAATATACCTTATATCTCTTGGTTTGGGCGCATACATGCTATCAAGATGACTTTCATTTCCAAGCTCTTATACCATATGCAGGTTCTTCCAATACTTTTTCCATATAGGATCTGTCAAAATCTTCAGAATAAAGTTTTTCGGTTTAATTGGAAGTCTGGGATTTCTCGGATACGTAAACATGTACTATTTTGCCCTAAATTGGCGGAAGGTATTTGTGTACCTCATTTATACTTATTATAAAGCATTTCAAATTGCCCCACCTATTTCTACTCATAATGAGGATTGCCCATTATAGACCTTGATTGAAATGACTCTGGTCTATCCCAGTTCTCTATCTTGTTTGATCTGGGGACCTTCATCAAGTAGACCTAAATACATGAGTCCATTTCTAGCTCACATGCTACAGGTCTGGGATTCTGTTAAGACCCAGACAAAACTTATCAGTGGTGTTCACCCTCTGATGGGTTTGTTTGATTACCCTTTATTTAGCCCTGGTATCACTAATAAACAGGATTTTTTATGGTTGACATAAGCAAATATATACCACGGTAGGCTCCTTGGTTTCTGGACAAGGAATACATTCCTTTGCTTACCTGAGAGAGAAGTATTATATACCTAACTGTGAAATTTTTCATAATTTACAAATAAGACAATTTCTTTCTAGTCTGTTGAATAAGCACCAGTTACCTTTAACGATGACATGGCTTGAACATTTGTGTAAGGAAAAGCCTGCTATGGTGGGGGCTATTTCCTTTCTTTATGGCTCTATCGTTACCACTTGGTTTGATAAACCTTTACCTTATTTAATGGCCTGGGAAAGGGAGCTCTCTATTAGCTGCTCAGCAGATGATACCTTCGACCTGTGGCAGGCCTAAATGTTCACGCAACGTGATTGCTTTAGAGAATTCTTACAAAGTTCTCATGAGATGGTATCTCACCTCTGCCAGGTTGGTGCATGCTCTTCTTTCTATTTTGCCAAATTGTTTCATAGGATGCAATGTGAAAGGTACTATGAGCCATATCTGGTGGCTCTGCCCTAAGATGCATAGCCTTTGGATAAAGTGTACCATATGATCTATTCAGTTTTGGGGATTAATTTGCCTAAGGATCCCGTCATGCATTATTTCATGTTCCTCATTCTCAAGTTGATAGGAAATCTTCTATCCTTATTACTCATATTTTTATGGCTACTAAACAGACCATAACATGTACTTGGAAATCTCCGGTTTTAAATTTCATGGAAACTAAAAATCATATGCATGGTACTATGATTAATGAGAATAATGACACCCATAATAAGGTTCCCCTAAAAACTATAAATTTCTATAAACTCTTTTTCCCATTTTCCTTTTATTACTTTATTTTTGTTTTGTATTCTTTGTCTCCAAACCATGTGGTTTTCCTATTTTTTCTAGTTGGGTTTTTTTGTATTATTGTTTTCTTTTGCACACACAGTTCTTCTGTTATTATTTTTTTTTTTTTTGCAAAAATTGTTGTTGTGCCTTCATTATTTTGCTGTATCCACTTGTATTGTGTCAGATTTGGATTGGATTGACATTTGGCCTGTTTATTCTATCCATGTTTGCACTGTGTTAGTTTTTCTTTAACCCCAATAAAAACCTTTGTACAAGATATGAGAAATAAGACTTTCAGTTGTAAATTTTCCAATCAAAAGGAAACATATAGGAAAAGTCCATTTTTAGGGTTTGCACATCCTATAACTGTTATAACTATCTACAGCATGTTTGTCAGTTGGTAGATTTCTAACTGTTTTGTTCCTCTTTCTCTGCAGCTCCTCTCATTCATTGGACAGCGGGGTAACAACATTGTCAGATCTAAATATGGAATCTGACCTGACCCAGCCAGACCCTGAGAATAGTTTGAACAACAATCTGCCTCCTCTCTGTTTGAAGCAAATCTTTCCAAAGTACTCCAAACAATTCAATTACCTACGAGTGGTGGAACACATTGCTATGCTTTTCCTCCGATTTCAGGGGATTCGTGGTACCATGAAGATGGGCCCTACCGGCTTCCGGACCTTCATTAGGTGGGTGAAATAAGGGCTGTAATTAGTCAGGCTTAGCACTTCTAGGTATTCAGATTTCTATACATACAGGATCCGTTAGTTGTACAGAATATCTTTAAAGAAAGGTCACTGTTAATATAATTAGCTGTCAGTTGGATCATGTAAAGATTGCACAGGCTTTCTGCTAGATTGTTTTATGCCTCTCTGTAGCAGAAAGGAAAACATTTCATTCCTTTTTAAAAGTCCAGCATGGGTGCTAAATGCCAGACATAAGCAAGTCCACATTATTAGTAGTGTTCTGGTCTCTGCATATATGGCTCTGTTGGCAACAGGTTGTGTTTAAAACAGCTTAGCTTTTGTTGGGAATGTGCACCCTGTGCTTTTTGTCTGGATTCTTTAAGACCGGAAAGAAACCTCAGCAGAATGCCGAACTCATTTGTACTGTTTGCTCCTATGAAAACCACCATTTTATTTTAACTCCCTCCCATAATTCTACCATCTGCACACTGCCACTCCTGCAACCTTTTGTAGTTAATTGAGATTCACCTACATTTTTCATCTGTTTTTAATACTCGTTATCAGTTTATAGAATGGCCACTTCAAACATCATCTGAACTCAAACGCAGGGACTTGGGAAAAAATTGGTTTAAAAACATTTGTGATTAGCAGTGAAAAATGCGGTGTTCTGTGTCATATTTTATTCTCTCCGATCTGTGATACAACAGCAACACCTCTGTCCCCATCCATGATAACCCTCTGGCCTCTCCAATAATAATGTTAAATATTTTGAAGCTGAACTCCAGTCATATAGACAAACCGTGTGGAAATAGATGTATGTAAACTATTTACCTGACAGATTACTTCTTTATATTAACCACACTGTATATTCTGGTAACATTTCTGCAGCTTTACAGCTTTCTGTGTACTTCTCCCAGTTCTCTCCCATTCTCCAGCTTTATTTGTCACCACCTATTGCAGTTTCTAGAGCATGAAATGAGTTATGATGATTGCATTATGCAGCAGACCAACTGCTTTTAATGCTGTTACTCTTATCATTAGCCTGATTTCTTATGTTTCAGATACTTTGGAAATATACCAACAGCAATATATAAAATTTACTCAAAAAGTTCCATGACTCCTAATTCAATGGGTTTCTGGGGTCCAGCTGCTCTCATCCAGATACTGGGACACAGAAAACTGTCACAAAACTTTGGAGGGCTGTCACATCTTCACCTACATGGTTTCATTCCTAAACAATCTTTCCAGAACTTCCTATTCTTATGAACACCAGCTTCAATTTCAAGGTTTTCCATTGTAATATTACTGAAATTATTGTTCTGTTTATTTCCATTTATTAACTTAGATGTAGTAAAGCAATCTAAGTGAGGCAGTTGATAGCTGTAATGTGTCAAACCCTTTACATAAATCCTTGTATTCAAATATTTCCTTTGAGATTCATTATTTTTTATGATGAAAACCATTATTTGGTTTATTAGGTATCATAAGACATTTACTTAGATATATGACAAAGACGTACTGTAAAGTCAGTGTTTTTCTACAAAATTTCCACATACTTTTGCATAGTTCTCCCCAGAGGTTTTTAGGCGGTTGCTCCTCCCGGCTGATTTGAATACCCCGCCCAGCTCTCGGCAGCTCTCATCCTCGCATGCACAGATCTCAGGCTGCTCTGTGTCATCCGTTCAGGGGATTGCACACAGCTCAGCCTTCATGTGAAGGGGACACAGGCAGCCCCGCCCCCATCTCATAGCACAAGCTCTGTCTGTGAAATGTATCCACCTCTAGCTCTGCGTGTGAGTTCTGCATCCTCACAGCTCTGTGTACAAACCTCCGTATCTCCTAAACTGTATGTCACAATGACCTGTAATTTTCAGGGTGTACAGGGGATCCTCATAGATACTAGTTATTATAATTTCAGACCCCCAGCTTTAAAGAATTTCAAGATATGGAGGTCACAAATGTAAAAAGTTATGAAAATTGAACTTTGGGGTTGCTGTTTCAGAGGAAAGTGGAACTAGGAGTCCTAAATTGAAAGTGCAAATTGGGGACCCCGGAACCACTAACATAGCAAGGAGCATTGGGGTGGGGACCCTAAATATACACCTACTTGTCAAACTACTGTCTGCTTCTCTTCTTTTTACACCAATTTCTCCGGGGGGTAGGGGGTACAAAACTGAAAATATAGGTGCAAGTGGCGGGCACATTCCCCCCTTACAATCTCATTACTACAGCATCATTAGAACATAAAAGACTCTGCCCATTAAAATGGGTTTCCCTGCCCTGTTACACATTCCTGTCAACCTATCTAACATTCTGAACTTCAATTGGGGAATGGGGAGGTGTAAGAAACCAAAAATATAGGTACTGTGTGGGGAACATCTGTGACAAACATCCCCTAAAACTTCATCACTATGGCATCATTAGAAAATTAACTCTGCCCACTAAATGTTATTGAGGTTGAGGTACTGGAAGGTTACAGTCATGTGTAACAAGGAAGTGCATTTGGATGGACAGTTTTTTTTT
>NC_092871.1:45078926-45087882 GCF_032062135.1 Pyxicephalus adspersus
TACTGGATACCCATGGCATAAACAACTGGGAGCACTAAATTTGCCGTGTTTTGCCACACCCCCTTTTTTACCACCCGACTACAGCTTCCTACCACCCGGCTGAAAAAAATTTCTGGGGAGAACACTGCTTTTGTGTTTATGTTGCATGTGGTTTGTGCTTCTTGCATTTGTCAGCAAGTTGCTGCTGATACATTTATTTTAATTCCCATCACTTTCATCAGGAAAATAAGCAGAAAAGCACAGACCCAACTTACTTTTAGGTTTACTACAAACACATTCCTATATGGCTGAAATGTTGTTCCTCACTGAAATGCAGTTCCTTCCCTGGTGACTTCAATGTGTCTTTTTTAATTTACATATTTCTATACTATACCAAAACATCTGATGACTTTTTATGGGTTGGGTAGCTTTCCTAGAACAATATCAGAATTATTGCAGTATAAACAGGAACCCTGTATCTCTCCTCTTTATCCTTCTTGTTCTTTTTTTCTTTCCCTCTTTCTTACCCCCTAATTATTTTTTTTTTCTGTGCCCCTCTTTCTTTCATTCTCCCTTATTCTTACCCACCTTTCCCCCTTAGCCCCTATTTCTTTTTTCTTGAGCTCTCATTCACAACACACCTTCACACCTAGAGCTTCATTAATTTCATTTTTATTTCAGTCTCTTTCAAACTCCTACTCCATTTTTTTTCTTTGAAACCTCTCTTTTTCTAACCCCCCCCCCCCCCCCCCCCCAATTTTTTTTTTCTTTTTTAACTGTTCACTTCTCTTCCTGTCTGATTTTCTGTTTCTGTCTTTCTCTTCCTCTCTATCTCCCTATTTCTTTTTCTTCTCTTTCCTGTCACCCTCCAGTTTGTTTTTCCTCAGCATTCTGTGATTTTTTTTTCCCTAATGATTATTAATAGTTAATTATTATTAATAATTTGATTTTAATGTGCAGTGAAGCACTTGGCAGTGAGAATTTCATGAAAAAATTAATTTTAGGTAGCTTGTACTTTATAGGTTGTTCTGACCATCTCACTTAGTGAGCATGAAGCTGCACATAATAACCCTGCAGTCCTTCTCTCAGCAAATGATTTTCCAAATTGCCATCTCTCCAATCACAGGAACTGGAAAGGGTTATGTAGTGGGTGTATTATTTTCGGTTTTGTGGGTTTCTTAATGCTGAATATTTCTGAGAATCCAAAAATCCCAGTAATTTTATGGTTAATACTGCTGGTTTCCAGAAAGTCAATATCCGCTACATGGATTGATGACCTTCTTCTCGCGCTCTAATCTTTCATTGCGCGCATCTGCAGATTGATGCAATTAAGACATGGGGCCTAATTTATCAATGAAATCCGCGCTCGCTGGTCGCGCATACTTTCGCACCGTTATATCGAGCCGGTTTACCGCGGGCTGGAGTCATATGCGCTCGTTCAGTCGCATCTCACTGCCAAGCCGGATGCTTGCCTTCGGCCGCGAGCTCTTTCAGTTGCTGAATTGCGCGACGGTGTACGATTTCGGATCGCGAATACGAATGCGCGAGCGAGCTTCCGATTTTGCTTGATGAATCAGCCTCATGGTGTCTTCCAACAAACGAGAGATAGAGTTTCTGCTTTTATAGTCTCTAAGGGTAATTGTGTTTCATCTGTTGGTAAACAAGTGTGAAAAGTTCAGAGAATAGTTTGGGATTAGAGGAGGTAGTTTGCTTATTAATTTGTGGCAAAAATTGAAATTAGGTCCTGCTGTTCCTGCCTAACATTTACTTGATATAATGTTTGATCAATGTACAAGATGAGGTAGTATTTATATCCAGTATATGCACTGAAAAGGGCTTCTGATGTCCTGCCATTTCTTTGCTGCACACATAGATCAGTGTGCCTTTCATGTAAAGTTTTTAGCCTATACTCATCCACCCAGGGGCCCATTTCCATTCACAATATGTCACTATGGATCTAACATTTGTTAAGCAATATGTTTTAAAAGGCAATTTATATGAAATTTCCAGTTAACACAGCAGGAAGCTTTGTTCAATTTAAAGTGCCTGAATTTGCCTAAAAATGGCCGTCATCCTGTGATGTGCAGCTTGGCCGGGCTTCACTTAATCATTTTTTCTGTAAGGGAGCACTTGCAGCACGGAGAATAGTAATGAATTATTCAAGGTTCATTGATATAATACTTGTTTTTGTTTACTGACACTTGATACCTGAACTAATGGGACTTGGGTGAATCATCATCAGAAAAGGTTTACAGACAGATATGATGAGGATCAGTGTGACCAATGATCTTCGGTGATGAACACATTTCTGCCTTGAATAAGGACACATACTATATTTATAGGCCAATATTTAATTTCTATTTTTTAGTAAACTTTTGCTCTAAAGACTTAGTCCTCCTAAGTTTGAAATTTTAAATATAGGTAAAGCCCAGCACCTAGATTCACCGTCTACATAATATGGGTGTCCCTGCCCACTTTTGTCTGTTCAAGTTCCTCCTGTTACATTTTCTTATATAAAGTAAAAATAAAAAATGCTGTAAGCATCATGCTGCGACTCTTGGCTAAGAACCCCAAGAGCAGAGACATAACTCACCTTTATTCTAGCAGCTTCTTTCTCATGGTCTCTTTCTCCTTCTTTTCAGGAGCTGCAAACTGAGTAGTGGCAGTTTTTCCATGGCATCTGGTGATATTCTGTACATCGATATAACAAGGCGATGGAACAGCATGGCACTTGACCAAAGAGAATCAGGTAAACTTTCTTCTCCTTATTTCCCCCATTCTACCATTTAGCAGACAATCAATTGTATCTTTCTCTAATCCAGAAACATTGAGTCTGTCTGATTTCTGTTTCCTGTATGTATAGCTGCCATTAGTGCAATCTAGCACCCATATTTATTCAAAGTGGACATATACAGCAATCATCGGGTTTGCAGTTGTCTGCCACACAGCAAAGGTTGGAGTCCCACTTAATATTATAATTATTTATCATTAATAGGTAGCAGCTTGCAGAGGTTGGAACTCGAGTCGGACTTGACTCGACTTGGACTTGAGTCCGACTTAAGTCACCTAATGAGCGACTTGCAACCCAACTCAGGGTTTTCCCCAGCAACTTTCAACTCGACTTGTAACTTTAAAGAAAAAATATACGGTGAAGAACACCAATTTTTGTAACAGGATTTTTTAGGCCAATATCAACAACATGTATTAGTTAAATAACAAAATTTTAATAATATGTACATTAAAAACAATCATTCCAAGTACAAAAAAAAACATTATTTTACACAATAACCGCTCCTTTCAGAGTATCCCTATGGAGAATACATTCTGGGTTAGTTCTGGGTTAGTGGTGAGGGACAGACCGGTGGCCATGGCAATCAAGCTGGTATATGCTTCAATCTGATATCGACATAAATATAATGGCACCCTAATTTATCCGTCTTACATATTTTACATGTTTGATTGTGCCTAATAGCTCATTTATCCCCACTTCATAGGAAATCCAATTTGTGGTATAAGAAAGTGCTCTAGGCCTTATAACTGAATACCTTAATTGTGATGTGTGGAGAGTTAGTAACGTGCCCATTTCTATATTTCATGCCACCAAATATTTAGTGTCACCATGGTTGAGACCCACCACAGTTTGTTACGTGGTAACCCATATTTGCCCATTTTTAGCCACTTAGTGCACATTCACTGGGGTTAGCAACTCACTTACTTTAATCTTACTTCACGCTCAGTTGTTTTTATGATTCCTTTGGTTTCAGTGTTATTTACCTTAGTCCCAGTAATAAGGAACAGGTCCATAAACACCAAAGTGGAAGCAATGATAGACTACAAAAGGACTCCAAAAGATCCTTACTTACAGTTTTATGTAGGGCTTCAGACAAACAATACCGCACTATAATCTCGCAGCTGAGCCACTCGATTGTAAACCAGCTTCACCGTGTGATAGAGTCGACGTCCCATGTGCTGAATAGGCTTCCTATGAAGGGATATTCCTCCTATGTCATCCGCCTACTGCCGGGTCCCGCCCCTCACCATGTAAACACTAGCCATTTATTACCATCTGTGTATAGCTAACCCGGGTTTCCCATCCAATCAAGGGATCTGGCTATCAATCTCTGGGCTTAACTTCCCTTCAATGACTGCATTGAGTTTCCGGTGCTCCGTGACACCGGAAGTTGCTACTTGTATACAAATCTCTTTATTCACTGAGGTAACTACTCTCAGTAGATTTACCTCCAGACAGGGATTTCACAGTGCCACCTGTTACCCGTGTCCTCGGGAGTTCCCACATATTGGGGGGTCACCCCTGTTTAAAAAACTGTGTGTTATATCATACATCTCCTAAAAGATGAACTTATTTCTCCCTTTGATTTTACAATATCATAGTTCACCTAAATTCATTGAGTTCTAGGACAGATTGGTATGCAAATGTGAGTGTATGTTTGTAATAGGTAATGTTTCCAACAAACAAAACAAGAACACCAGGTACATAACATTGCTTTACAAACAAAAAAGAAAAAATAATAAACACTTATAAATTTATTCAATTTTAACTAACATATATATATATATATATATATATATATATATATATATATATATATACACATATACATATATATACATAAAATATTTGAATATTCACATGCTATTCTATGACAATTTACATTCTAAGACAATTTAGCCATTACAATATCAGTACCTATTTAATGTTTTTTAACAGTATTACTAGTTCCATCATACTCCAGTTGATATATGTCATGGTTGCAATATATTGCTGCATTAAATGGGTTTTATCCATACCATGTACTTACTAACATAAACATCATTATTATCAGCTTAGTCATTTTATCAAATCAGTTATTTTTAACCTAGGTGTACAGCACCTACGGTATTATTACTTAAGTAACCATTTAGGTATGCTTACATCATTAATTATGGCATATCAATTTCATTGTCATCAATTAGCAAAAAAAAAAGGGCAGGGGGGAATAAGGTGATTTTTTTTCTCCCCTTTCCGCATTATCCCATCTGGTACCTTCCATCTTTCCCCTTATTGTTAATATAAATAAAGTTTGAAACTTAATATCTCAAGCCTGGGTATTGAGTGGCTTTCAAAGAATAGATCCATTTACTTTCGCTTTGCAGAATCAATTTGTCCCAATCCCCTCCTTTTGGGTCCTGCACCATTTTCTCTAGGACTAAAAAGCTGACTTCCTCAGTATTAAAGTTGTAATGTGTACCCATGTGGAGACTTAAGGGGGTAATAAGTTTCCCATTTTTATTGGCATATATATGCTCCTAAATTTGTTTCCTAAACTCCCTTCTTGTTTTGCCCACATAGAAACACCCACAAATACAGAAAGCCAAATATGATACCTTTGGTTTTACAATGTACTACTTGTTTTAACTTTGGGAGCTTTTTGATTGGCACTTTAAACTGATCCCTTTTTGTATGGATCCATGCACATTGTGTGCATCCACCACATGGATAAGTTACCCCCTTATCCGCAATACTTTGACTTCCCTTATTTATTTGAAAATGACTCTGCACTAATTTATCTCGTAAGGAAGGTAAGTTTTTAAAAGTTAACTTTGGATAGGTACCTATTTGCTTTTTTATTTATGGATGAGACTTGGACTTGAGTTCGACTTAGCACGACTTGAACAACTTGCAACTCGACCCTGGGTTTTCCCCAGCGACTTTCAACTTGACTTGTGACTTGCTTTCTCTGCTGACAGCTGAAGGGGGAAGGCAGCGAGGCTTCTGTGTACCAGAAGCCTCACTGCCTTCCTCTTTTTCCAATTCACCTGTCGGAGAAGATAGCTGTGGACTTGGGATCATGTGCTCAAGAGCAGGATCAGAGCTCTGTTTCTATGGGGACAAATAGGGATAAATGAACTGACTTGACTTATGACTGAACTTGGATAAATTCTTGGTGACTTGAGACTTGACTTGGGACTTGGTGTCAATGACTTGGGACTTGACTTGGACTTGAAGGGCGACAACTTAGTCCAACCTCTGGCAGCTTGGTAGCCACTAGTTATGTGCATGTAATATGATAGGCGTTTTCTTTTTTATTTCCATATCATTGCTGACTAGGAGATGCATTTCCAGTCATTTCTGGATTCATGCTACATCAAATAATGTTCACTGAAAAAAAATAAAAATTCCACTTATAAAATGTAATGTTTCTGGGGATTGGCAGCACAGTGACGGCATTTCATTACTCCACTACTGAGCTGCTTCATTTTTCCTGCCCACAGGACATTAACAAACTTCAATAGACACTTGAGAGAGACGATGTGAAATAACATTGTACATGTAAACATTGATTAAACCTCTTACAAGATAATGGCCCATTAGTGCCGTGAAAACAAAGCAACAATTTTGAGGATAATAAATAGGAGGTGACTACCCTGTCACAGTTTTCTTATTTTGCATACAAGAATTGGAGGAGGAGTTGGCAAGTTACCCTGGAAACTTTAAAAGTGTATGTTTTGTTTTGAGATTCACTGGATACTGCACTATTTATTTATATACTAGCTCATTACCCGGCATTGCTCGGGTATTTATTTATTGCAATCTTATACAGGAAAAGGAAATAAAGCTATTGTGTTAAATCAAAGAAATGTTTTTTTTACAGATTTTAAAAGTATAAGTACAATATACAATTAAAATACAATTAAATTAACCTAAATTAATGGCATATGTTCCAATGTTGTTTTAAATGTTGTGTTCATGAGAACATTGTGCTCATGAAAAATCCTTTGTAACTTTAAAACAATCTGAAATTTTTTTCCTGAGATGTAGGTGCACCTCTGGTCAGTTTCTATTAGTTCGTTTTAAATAAAATATAGTTGTAGAAATTTTGGTGCTTGATCTGGCAGCGGAAGTAACAATCCCGCTTTTTAGTAAATTTGCCCTTGCACGTTTAATGTGGAAGGAAATCCAGACTGTTGAACAACTGCTGTGGCGCCGAATAATGTCATTTGGAAACATGAGTTGTATTTTCTGATGTTTTTAAAATGCTTTGAATATTTGAGGTATTTGCTGATGTGTAATTCCAAAGTTCTTGTGGTAGTGTTTCCAGTTGGCAGTTTGACTTTCCCTTTTTTGCAGAAAATACCAGGAGACTCAGATTTAAACTTCTTGGCTTGACAGTAACTACAAACCATTTCCATTTTTCCGATGGTAACACTGGCATGCTGCGAGTAGTCTTTGTGGATCATAGTGGAATCTTTCCAATGCTAAGCTAAAGTGTTGTGCAGTCTGTGATCGTCTGGCTCTTCCTCCCATTTCGTGTACTCGGGTCTCACGCTGTTGTACTGTCTCTAAAGTTCTAGATGTATTAGCTTTTTCTCTAATTTCCTGTACTCAGGTCTCACGCTGTTGTACTGTCTCTGAAGCTCTAGATGTAGTAGCTCTATCTCTGTTATCCTGTACTTCGGTCTCATGCTGTTGTACTGTCTCTGAAGCTCTAGATGTAGTAGCTCTATCTCTCCTATCCTGTAGTTGGGCGTCATGCTGTTGTACTGTCTCTGAAGCTCTGGATGTAGTAGCTCTCTCCCATTTCCTGTAGTGGGGTGTCACGCTGTTGTACTGTCCCTGAAGCTCTAGATGTAGTAGCTCTATCTCTGTTATCCTGTAGTCGGGTTTTACGCTGTTGTACTGTCACTGAAGCTCTAGTTGTAGTAACTAGGGTTGGTCGAATAGCTCACTATTCGATTCGGCAGCTATTCGCTTGAATGTAGCAAAATTATTCGGGTGGTCGAATTTCAAAGTCGAACACCATTAAAGTCAATGTGAGGAAAAATTTGGGTTTTTTTCAGCACTGTGTAGAGCTTCTACAGCCTCCAAACAGGTGTAAAAAGATACATTATAAAAGGATACATAAAAAGATACATTGTAAAAGGATACATAAAAAGATACATTATAAAAAGATACATAACACTATTGACAGGAGGATTTCCAGGGTTGCAATGAACCTGGAAATCCTCCTGACAGTGAGGGATTGCAGGACACTAGGGGTTAAATGAGGACAAGCCTCTCTATTATCCTGTAGTCGGGTTTTACGCTGTTGTACTGTCTCTGAAGCTCTAGTTGTAGTAACTCTTACTCTCAATTCCTGTAGTTGGGCGTCATTCTGTTGTACTGTCTCTGAAGCTCTAGATGTAGTAGCTCTCTCCTGCAGCGTAGCAAGTCTTCTATTCTTGTCCCCAGGATTTTGTTGTCTACGGTGTTGTTTAATGTTTTTTGCCTTTGATTGCACTCGCCCAATTGCCCTACATTTTCTCGAAGGCATTATTACATGCCAGAAGTTTGTTAAAGAGTCCAAAAAAAAAGTATGTAAGCAAAAGGCAGACTTTCACTGAGCAATACATACACACATACATGCAAATATTCCCCTGACATATACCACAGTGCTGTACAAAGATCAGCCATGCACTCACATTAATCTGAGCCATATGTCTAGCAAGTTTGGTTTAAATGCCTCAATGTATTTATGAGTGATGGTGGAACATAGCGAGGTTGGTTGAAATGTTTCCATGCGTTTCCTAGTGATCACATACACACGTCTATATATATATAACGCCTACATACAAACATACATCTAAATATAGCTCTGACATATAGCACAGCACTGTACAAAGATCAGCAGTGCACTCACATGTGTCTGAGTTATATGTCTAGCAAGTTTGGTTTAAATGTCTCAATGCGTTTCCTAGTGATCAGCAAATATGGCTCTGACACAGCACTGTACAAAGATGACTGGTGCACTCACGAGTCTCAGTCATATGTATGGCAAGTTTGGTTAAAATGTCTCCATGTGTTTTCGAGTGATGGTGGAACATACACACATACATCCAGTTTTATATATATACTGTATTTTTCGGCGTATAAGACGCTCCGGCATATAAGACGCACTCAATTTTAAAGGAGGAAAATCTAGAAAAAAAAGATTCTGAA
>NC_092871.1:45088879-45093650 GCF_032062135.1 Pyxicephalus adspersus
CAAAGGGTTACAACGGTACAAAAAAACTAAAGGATTCTGTGACCAGATAAAAACCTGTCAATACTTGTCTGTCTGAATCCACCATCACACTTATTATATTCTTGAGGGTGGTTGTCCATGCAGGCACACTGACTGCCACTGAGTAACTGTTCTAAACAGCACATACAAAACACAGACAGGTAAACTATCTTTGTTTATGTCTATGGGGATAAGTGCTTTAGATTTCCAATGTACCAGCTCATAAGACAGTAAACAGTAGCATTGAGCAAGCATTCTAACTTGTCCAGTCACTGTTCATGCTACGTATGAGCCTCAGCTGACATCATGTATAGTGAGTTTATAGATGTTGGATCATCTCCTGACCTTACCAAGGAAAAAATATCTTGTCAGTTTAATGAGCATGTTAGCATCTGTGTCAGACTTTAAGATGATGTGTTGTTATACAGGTCCATTTGAACCAGTTTTGTAGCTGAATTTTTGGCACTGGGATAGTTACCATACATACATCACCTATTCTTTAGGAGTCTGTGTCTTTTTGCTATATGCTGGCATCTTGTGGTAATTTATAGAGAAATATAGTGAAAAAGCCACGAACCCTGTGTTTTGTTGCTGCTTGTCTGTGCGAATGAGACATGGTTAATGGTGTTAAATTGCTAATTGTGCAATGGAGGAGCCAAAGTTTGTCAGATAAATATCTCTGAGAGAGGCCTGAAAAACATATTTAGTGTTGAAAAGAGCCATAATTTACCATGAAGGATCATCATCCAGTTCTTATGTTTTATTTTAGACACTTAATAATTTCAAAGTGCAGAACTGTTGCTTTTCTTCTCTTGGTGGCTGGCTGTAGAATTTTGAGATTTGATTGCTGAGAAAATTTCTCCATACTGGAGATGGCAGCATTCACATCTTGGCTCAATGTCCACAACTTTCATGCCGATTGTCTGTGTTCTAAACTAAAAAATACTTCACGTTCCGTATTACCATTTTTTTTTGTATAGTGTGTTTGTTCTGAGAAAAAATGGGGGGAAGTGAAGGGTGTTAAGAAAGTGATATTGTTTTCTGGGGAATGGTATTAAATGTTTCTGGTATTTGTCTTCTGTGCAGGTATGTGTCTGCAGGCCTTCATTGAGGCTTTCTTCTACTTGGCACAAAGGCGATTTAAAGGTTTACCTCTACATGAGCAAGCCCAGGCACTCGCTGACCTCTGCCATAGCCATGTAAACACCGCAGAAGAGAGGAGAATTTTGTCCAGCAGAGGAACGTTGAAATGCAGAACTGCCCTGAGCAATTACCGCAACCCCAATGTCCATTTAACGTCATTTACATCTCTGTCACATCGCAGCAGTGTTTTATGTAAATTGTCAGACTACAAGTTGCAGCATTCATGATGAAACCCCTTACCAGTCTGACCATGACCTACCTTAGAAACAAAAATGCACATTGTACACCACAAAGCTTACAGAACCTTTACTTTATGGTTAGAAAACCCCTTCTATTCCAGATGAGTTACCACCACATAAAGATATATTGTAAAGATATTGCTTTATCACTGTGTAGCCTGATATGCTGATAGGAACAAGATGATCCCAATGCAGGTCGTAACACAGGGAGTAGCTGATTGCAAGAGATTTCTCCTCTCTCAGGCACTTTTCAACTTTCCTACAACTTAGCTTACTGTTACTATCCATGATGTTAAGTTGTCGGGTTTGACCCGCGTCTCAAATCAGCCATAAAATACCTTTGAAACAATTATTTCTCATCCAATTTGTTTCTTACCTCTTGGTTACCTTGTTAAGCTTCTTTATCCATGAAAAGATTGGTTCTATTATTTTTGGTGTGACCCCCTTGGCCTTTCTTTGATAGCATACCTCTCGTTATTAATATTTTTATATAAATATATTATAATATATTTACTTCAACAAAAGGCAAAAAAAAATGTTTTTTCTTTCAAAAATAGGAAAAAAGAACAAGCAATAATACAAAATATAGATTTGCAAAGTTAACCAAACATCCAATCAAGCAAATCAAACCAATAGAATTCTTTGTGCAAGAACATGCATGTCTGTGTGTGTTTAGATGCATGTGTGGCAAAAAGGGAAACTTTTAGTGTGTTCTTTGCATAAATATTTTTTGAAGTGGAAGCACAATGTGTTTGTCTTTCTGCCCTTATTGCTAGGGCAGACCTGACACCGATTTCTTTTAGAATCAGGTGGATTCAATGGAGTGGTGGCTGTGCTGGTTGAGGTTGAGGCAGGGCTGGCTGAGGATGCTGGCGCTGATGCTCTTTGTGTTGTTGATGATGTGGACAGAGTGCTTGGTGAGCTCTGCAGCAGTCTGACAAAGCAGTCTGACAAAGGCTGCAGCGACTGGGTCTCGGGGAACCTGTTTCCTCTGCTCAGTGTGCACCTAGCAATTTCCTAGCTTCTCAAGAAACATTCTCTGCTTGTTATTTTTGGTTGAGTTCCACCCCAGGATGTGGATGTGTGGATGTGGATGTGGTTTCACGACACAAACGCATTGTACGCAGACACATTTAAGATGTTATAAAACATAACCATTGGCCATCTCCTGGTCATTCGCTGACAAGTTAGGTGGCAGTCAGCTTGTCCAGGTTGTCCACTCCTCATTTGTCTTTATTGTAATCCAGGATAAGTATGGGCTTTTTGTCAGTTCTTGATGACACAGCTGCATTTGTGAAAAATGGACATAAGTATCACACTTCAGTTTCTTTCTGGACAATATGAAACAGCAGTGGTTGTGTCTGTAAATGCAATTTTTTTGTGTCAATCAACTTTTATGAGTTTTCAGAAAAAAACATACATAGCAAACATTTAAACATAAAACACATACATCTTATTAACCCATAACGGCGTTGGCTTCATATGAGCATGAAATACACAACCTAGATACTGCATATACTCTGATAAGCTTAGTGATAAACTGTCATAGCCCTTATAGATCAGAGTAGGATAAAACAACACATGTATACAGAAAATAACATAAATCCTCGTAGAAGCATAGGACACGAAACTTAAACCGCCGATAATATATATATATATATATATTTATATATATATACAACTTCTATTAAAAAACAGTTATAACAAGAAAAGAAAACAAAAACAATACAGCCCAGGGGGTAGGGGTGGGCTATAGAAACTCCCTTAGTTCTAGACTCAGGATTGGAGCTATGGCGCCAAATGGTATAATATCGATTGCGGAGAAAAGGGATTCTAGTAGATTGAAAGTGGGTCTCTTGTAAAAGTAAAATATTCACTCTCGCTTTGTGTTGAGCATATAGCAATTGAGAGCGCTTGTTCGCATTAAGGGTGCGGATTCTCAAAAGTTGAGTTTTATTGTGTATTGAGGACATTGGGGGGGAGTGGGCCAGGGAGGGGGCACCAGACGGGCAAAGCAGGCTAAACCTTGCTCGTGGGGTGAAAAACTAGAGCGGGATCCCAAAGATCCCAAGTCACCGCCTAGTAAGGCAGTGGGCCTATGTGGGGAAAGTGTCTGTGCGCAGCGGGGGGAGGCAAACAGACAAGCAACAAGTAAACAAGTTAATCCCACCTGGGGGAACCCACAAAACCAAAAACAGTATAAATAATAAGCAATCCCTGGGCATTCGCCCAGTATACTAAACAGTCATGTAATCACATTAACTAAGTTATAGGGCATGAATCAAAAGCCATCAACATATAATAAGCAGTTCACCAAGTTCCTGCCAGAATAGTCTAAGAAATTCAGGGAGCAACATCCCAGGCCCCATAATAGGGCTGACTAGAGAGGCGAGATCGGTGTAGCTCATGCGCCCCCTAGTTGTCTCAAAACATAATTAACCACATTAACTAGAAGGCATTCAAAAATTGCTATCCAACTGTCAGCAGGATCTACAACATTAAACAAAATCTAAATACCACTCAACATAGTTACCAGTGTATAAAAAGTCTCGCCATGGATGAGAAACGTCTCACACAGGAACATAAAGTCTCCTCTCAAAGGTGGGCCGATCTCCCGGCCAAACACGGCAGGTGGTAGTTCAAGTAGAGGTCAGAGGTAGTCTGATGGCGCTTGGTAGCACAGAAACATAAAGTCTCCTCTCATAGGTGGGCCGAGCTTTTGGCCAAACACAGCAAGTGGTAGGTCAAATTGAGGTCGAAGGTAGTCATATGGCGTTTGGTAGCATAATAAACATGAAGAGTAAGATGGCAGATAGAAATTCCAATAACATCGCTTGAAGTGGCCTGGGAACCAATAATAACTGCCGTCGATGCCGATGCAACAGGCTAGGTTGTGGAAGGAGGAGGGGAAGAAAGATGACCCGCGGAGGTGCTTGGAGATCTATCAGGCGGATGTCGTGGAGGAGCTTGTGATGACACTGTTGCTGTTGAGGAGTGATGTCGCTATAGGCCATTCAGGTAATATGATATCTGGAAGGTGTAGATCCCGCACGATGTGAGGTAAGTCGGTGGCTCACGGAGTACAAGAGTTCTACCTCCCGATCTGATACCGTGTTTCCCCAAAAATAAGACACCCCCCGAAAGTAAGCCTTAGCAGGATTTTTGGCTGTTTTCCAGCAAGCTTGAAATATAAGCCCTCCCCTGAAAGTAAGCCCTAGCTTAATACCGTAGAATATCTTCAGCACATACTGTACATAGTGGTGGGGGAGGAAGTAAATACCGTAGAATATCTTCAGCACATACTGTACATAGTGGTGGGGGAGGAAGTAAAGGACATCACAGACTGTCACACGAGTGCAGGACTGTCACAA
>NC_092871.1:45094142-45197892 GCF_032062135.1 Pyxicephalus adspersus
TCCAGTGTATGTTTAGAGAGTTCGGGCAGCAGTTGTATCTGTGCCCCAGCATATTCAATAGTTGTAGATTCTCTGGCTTTTTTCATTAAATCTTCCCTGGTTCTGAAGAAGTGAATCCGACATATCCGACATCTCTAGGGCGTTGCGGGTTTGTACTGCGTGGGCCCAGAGTTCTATGTATCCAATCTATCTCTATATCAACATCGGATGGAACAGCAAGAAGTTTTGAAAAAATAGAATAGGCCGCTGTGTACAATTCTGAATTCGGTATAGTTTCAGGTAAACCCCGTATATGTATGTTATTCCTCCTGTTGCGGTTTTCAGCATCATCATGCAATAAATACAACATATTAATTTGCGCCTCGTGGCGTTCCAATATATCCGAGTGGGATACTACTTGTGAAGAAAGATCAGCACATTGGGTTTGTAGAGCTGTGGTGGCAGTGGTAACTTGTTGAATGGACTGATGCATAGTGTGAAATTCTGCCTTGCAGCTCGCTTTTAAGCGCCCTATACTGTACTCTAGATCTTGCCTGGTAGGTAAGGCTCTAAGGTGGGCCTTCCAATCCCACTCCTCCTAAGTATCCAAGTTAGCAGGGCTATCACTTAAAGATGTTTCCGAAGAAGGAAGGAAGCATGGGCTGTGAATGGGGGAAGCTGGCTGTACCTCTAATAGTGGTGTGATGGAGGCCTCCAATCCCTGTGCAGCTGTGAGTCCTGCTGTGATCTAGGCCTGCGGTTGTGCGGGCCTCAACGCAGATGCCTTCCCTTTGGATGCGGCTGAAACTCGAGCCCCCGGCTTTGGGGCCTTATCACGCTCTCCGCGGCCTCCCGCGGAAAAGAATCCAGGGATGCCTCCAGAGGAGGAATCGCCCCCTCCGGAGCGTCCCTTCTGTGCCCCCTTCGTTTTAGGACCCGTTAAGCAGAGAGATGAAAGCGCTGTAGCGCTGACACAAGGTAAGATCCCCCAGGTGGGATACGGAGCTACACAGGAGCACATCCTACCCCGCCGCCATCAGGCCACGCCCCCCCCCCCGTAAATGCAAATTTTAAAGAAAGTGGAGCCCTTCCCTTCACCCGCAAAATTTTGGTTGGCAGCTCAGGTTTTTTTTTTTTTTCATTGTGCCTACTATGGTAAGTCTTCTCCTGAGAAGTTCTTGTCTAAGGTTATAGCTGGTAAAAAAAAATGGTCACACGTGATGTTGTGACCTCGCAGTCCAATAGTCATATCGAGGACTACACATTTTTCTTGGTTTTTCCCTGGGATGCAACTTGCAGTTTGCCTGTGTAAATCTGTGCATTCCACGCATAGCTTGTGTTTGCATCACAGGCGGCCCAAATTTTTATTCCATATTGAGCTGCACCCATCTTTCCCAGACATCCCTGATGGAAGCAAGCTTGTCAGCTTTTGCTCTAGTATCTCTGTTGTCAAATCTGAGGACTCATCATCATTCGAAGGGTCGGAAGTGACATTGTTGACCGGAAATATGTTCTGCCTGATGACACGTCCCAGGGACTATGAGTGGTCTCATTACAGGATCTGTACACTCCAGCAAAAGGAAGAACACCAAAATAAGCATCCAGGCGTTCCTCATTATTGTCATTCCACATGTCCCCATAGACTTTTTTTCCTTTAGGGTTTGTCATAGAAATTATGACTTTTTTTAGTGACAATGGCATGAAGAATTCAAAACATGTCTTGATGTAACTTACTCTAGTCACAGCAAACCTTGTGATCCAAGGGGTCATTTTGATGACATTTTCAGCAGCTTGTCTGCCAAGTACATCAGGAGGTACTGAAGTCCTACAGATGTTACCAATTTTGGATTTGAATGTTTCAGCAGGAATGGAAGCAGCTTCAGCAGTGGTGGCCTCCTCATCAGACTCTGTTCTGGTTGATACTCTACTTCGTCTGCCTTCCCACAAACCTGTTTATCCATATTGCTATGCTGGTCTGGATACTTTGGCCCTGATTCATCAAAGAAATCCGCGCTCGCTGGAAGCGCGAATGTACGCGCGACCAGCGAGCGCGGTCTGGAATCGAGTGCGCTCGTACACCTGCCTTGATAATAATAAGCAATAGGGGTCGCGAATCTGCCAATTAAGGCGATTAGATTTCAGCTGCGCAAATATGATTTTTTAGGGGAACAGTGACTTTTAATGCAAGCTCGCCAGTGTAAAGCTGCCGGAGATGCGCGGCTCCGGCTGCGAGCTTTTTCAGTTGCTGAATAGCGCGACGGCGTACAATTTTGGATCGCGAATACGAATGCGCAAGCGATCATCCGATTCTGCTTGATGAATTAGGGCCTTTGTCTCATTTTCATCCAAGATATAATCAATAATTTCACTTTTTGTAAATATTCTATGCATTTTTGCAATCTGCAAAAAAGAGATGTGCACTTTGCAAGTAACAAGACTAACTGAACAGTTCCTTCTCTGTGTGGGAATGCTGTTTATTTTGTTTTTTTAGCTACAGATAAGAAGCCTGTGAGAATAGCCCTAAAAAGAGGAGGAAGAGAAGAGGGTTGGCTGTTAGTGTGATGTTCTGTGACTGAGAGCTGACAGTCGGATTTTATTGTGTGTATGATTTTAGTTATGGCACTAATTATTGTTATATAATCCTATATTATAACCGGGTTGAAACTGACCACACAAAGGTCATAATTTTCACTACAGCATTTTATAATTTAGTGAAATTGATTATTTTAGTTTTATTTTGTTTACATAGAGGATCCTGACAAGGTAAAAAAAACCTTGACGCAATAAACAAATTTATTTGGTACTAACATTCATTTAAAAAATGAAAACGGGTCATAAATTACCCTAAGCATATAGGATGGTTAAACTGTTGGCTGTGGAGAATAATACCTTCAGGTGGCCGATTAGTGTCATTGCTAGGGAAAGAAAGTGCCTGTCATAGCAACCTATAAAATGTGTACTACTTTTTAACCAGCTGTAGACAACTGAACCTCTTTCACTATGTTTACTTATGAGGCCAGTAAATCTGCTTCAACAGGTATGAGATAAAGCACTATGAGGTAATCTATGGCAACCAGAAGCAACCTTTATCTGAACAATTTGCTGTAAGTTACAACACTTTCCACATCATTCCTTTGCTATGCATTGTTGTATATACAGTGGTACCTCTGTTTAAGGAATTATTTGGTTCCAAAAAATATTTCCTAATCCAAAATTTTTTAAGTGGAATCAAATTTTCTCATAAGAAATAAAGGAAATAGAAATAATCCGTTCTCATAACCAAAAAAAATTACATGTATTTTAAATACTGTGCTGTACACTTTAACATATAGAAAATAATGTTATATAGAGAAATCAAGAAAACCTTACCTTTAATGAGGACTCTTTTTGGCGTATAGTAAACCAGCACACACAAAAAATCTATCAAAAAAAAAAACTAAATCGCAATAAAGCACAGCAATCATTTGAGACGCAGTCAGAGATGTTTACTAGCTTACTAAGACTGTGGTAGCCTGAGTGACACAAGACAAGACAAGGGGAGATGAGCCGAGACAAGACAAGACGAGCCGATACAAGATGAGCCGAGGCAAGATGTTACATTGTTGTAATGTTACAATGTTGTAACATTGTTGTAATTTCGTATCTGGAAGCTCCTTTCGGTTTCAGAAACAAAATTTAATCCACATTTTCTTTCGTAACCCTAAAAGTCCGTAACGATATTGTCGTAAACTGATACCACTTTATTTGTGTCCAGTCAGTGTTTTGTAGTTGCCTGGCTAGGCTTTGTACATATATCATTTGGCCATAATTTGCTGGAGCCAGGTGGCTAAAACTACCAAGATATAGCTGTCACCTGAAACTTCTGTTATTGGAAATAATCGTCCAGAACTTTACAATTGCTTGTAGGATCTACTGACTGGATTTTGATTGAAAGTTTGATTTTTAGGAGAGGCTATGTATCCTAAGCACTTATTTTATTGTATTTATATTATTAATACTATTATTTATTGTGTGTATTTGCTGTTGATTTATCTTTCACTTCATGCACTGAGAATGGGAATTATGTTTAGTGTTTTTTTACTTGTAGAACAGTTTGTTAACCAACTTGGATAATGTCACATTTATAGGTGGGAGTGGGATCATTAGGCAATATGAAAGACAAAAAAGTAATCAGGCTCTACTTGCAGTTATACATCAGCAGGTGACAGTGTGATATTTATGTCAAAAGATCAAATCCAGCCCTGGCATCGAGTACCTCGCTTCTTACCTATTTTCCTATATATTGTTCCTTTTACTGTAAGTAGCAATATACAGAAGTCATTATTGTTCTCCTTTGTATTTATGGAAATTGCTGTGAGGATTAAATTTTTTTTTCTTGTTTTTTTACCTGCTAGTCTGAATTCAGCTTTATGGAGAGTTCATATTGTTACACTGTTAAGATTTATGTGTATCTGTTTATATTTCAGTGATTCTCTAATAAACAGCTTTACAAAATTGACAGGTAGTGAGAGATACTCATACTTTTTATATTTCCCCCATAGATTGTAAGCCATTCGGGGCAGGGTCTTCTCCTTCTGTGTCACTGTCTGTATTCGTCTGTCATTTTTAACCCCTATTTAATGTTTAGCGCTGCGTAATATGTTGGCGCAATATAAATCCTGTTTAATAGTAATATCCATTCTTCCCTCAATATTTCATTGGGGCATCATCATACTTCAACAGTCTGCAATGAAGTTATCAGTTTCTCCTATTTGGATTAATGCAATTCACATCCTGTTTCACAATAAAAATCATCAGTGAAGAAAATAATTTGTGAATGGTGTTTTTGTAAAAAAATTAATATCGCACACTAAATACAGGATCTTTGGTTTGCACTGGAGTCATTGTGTGTGTTATATTATGTCACATCCTTTTTTTGTCTTATTTGCACTAACAAGAATGATTAAAAACTATGTGTTGTATGTTATCATTCAGTCTTCTATTGTATACTGTAGTAGTCATATCATGTGCTACTTTTTTAATGGACACTTGTTATTCATGTTATGTCAAGGATATAATTTATGGAAGTTTATGTAAAAATAATGGGTTGAATTTGAAGTGTACAAAGGGAGATAACATAGACACTTGCAGGTAAAATTTAAAGATTTATACTATTTAATAATAAAGACAGATAGATAAAACAATGCTGTAACAAAGAGTTAGATATAACAAAAATACTTAGCTGCGGAAGTGAGTTGCATTCATCCAAAGAGTCCACCAATTTAATGGCTTGGCACATGATCAAAAAACATGTTGCATGCAGTAAGTTCTAGCTGAGACTACTTAATTAGGTGTGGCACTGTGTTTTAAACTACCCAGGAACTAAGACTTTGGCCAGTGCTTGACCAGTACTTTACCAATGATCATCCTTTAATAAACATTTTACCTTAAAATTATGCCAGTTAAAGGATACCCCCATATAGAGTATACATATACCATTATATACTGGTAAAGCAATATTGTTGGTGGCACATAATTGATATTAAATAAAATGTTGCTAACCCCACTAGTCACCCTTTTCCACATCTTGCTCTATTTCATGTTGAGGTTCCCCCTGTGTCCCACACCATGACCACTAACACTCTGTCGCTTTCTAAATTTGAGCATCTATGTCTTTTAGCTGCAAAGAAGAGTATTCTGAAGCAATGGTTAGACCCAAAAGCCCCCTCACTTTCTCAATTTACCCAGTATTTTCACTCGTTAATGGTGATAGATAAAACTGAGGCTCTCCAACATAAGGACACCCATCCCCAAAGGATTTTAAGACATGGATGTCATACTTGCAACAATCTCTCTCCACAACACAATTGCAGGAACTGATTGATCTTTTTAAGCATACAGTCTGGTATGATCAGAGAATGCTGTCCTTACATTGATCACTAACAACTGGCTGTACAACTCAGTTATATTTTCACTTAGTCCACATGATTATGGCTGGAGTTAGACAGTATTAAACATAGTATCAGTTGCCTCATTCTAAACTTATTCAACTAAGCACTCCCTGAAGTAGGAAAGTGTCATGGTCCCTTCCATGACTGAAGTTTGAGGATCTGTCAGACAAGCTGCATGTGAGGTTATCTGACAGTCTCTTTGTTTTTACTTGTTTCTGTGTTGTTGTTTGTAATGACCACACCCCTTGTATCAGGTGCAGCTGCTGGTCATTTCTGCTCCTCCATTTAGTTTGGCCTCACAGCTAATGCTATGCGGTTGATATTCACTGCTGGGATGTGAAGAGCTGGTGTGTTGTGCCATCCTGAGTTCCTGCTCATATATCTGCTATTAACCACCTGAGCGTTACACTGATGTCTAGATTTCTGTACCAAAAGCGTTACAGGTTTTCATGAAATTTTTTTTTTTAAATTGTAGACCTGTAACTTACAGAAGGCTGGCTTTTTCTTCTAAGGAGAGGACACCCGACGCTGGAGGACGACGCTGGAACACGGACCCGACGCGGCAACACGGACCCGACGCTGGATGAGCACAGCGGGACCAGGTAAGTGGGATTTTAATGTAGACAAAAAAGTACGGGGTTATCCAAAGTAGCAAAAATTTTTGGGACGAAAAAGTACGGGGTTAGCGGTTGGGAGGTTAAGATAAGTTGCATTACTTTTGGTGTTTGTTGATCTTTTGTTGTTTACTAGGCCTCAGGGAGACACTGGGTCTTTCATAAGGGAAGGAACCAGTAGTCTCAAGCCAGTCACTACTCCTAGGGCTATACAGGGCTAGTAGGGCCTAGGTTCCTTTGTATGAGTATTCCCACCATTAGGGGATACTCATACTGTTAGGAGTTAGGGCTAGGTTAGGGTGTCTGCAAGGGGTGACCATTCCCTTTTCCCTAGCCATTGGAGGCCTAGTACTGAGTATAACCCTTTCTGTTTCCCTCCCCTCCCTGTTATCCGTGACAGAAAGCCTGCTGGTACAAGAACGTTGTAAGGCTGTTTACCCCCCCTAGTTATAGTTTTGTTTTTTGTTTGCAAATTAAAATTTAAAAATGTTGTAAAAAAATACAGGAAATGATGCTGACCCACTATTTCTTAGTGACCTGTTCATGTTCTTTTTCTTTTGGCTATTATGTATCTTGTGGATCTATGTGGTTACTCATTCAGTATGAATGCATTTGTATCCTTCTCTATTCTGTATCCCCAAATTCCTGTCAATAAAAATTATTTGAAAAAAATTGTGCTAACCCAACATCATACAACATTCTCTCTTTGATTAATGGTCCTCTTTCATGGTATGCCAAAAATACTTTTTTTTACCTGTGTAGCCCTGTTATGAGGGGGCCATGTAAATGACCCTCACAAACCAGGCTATGGTGCTAACCTGTAGATAACAGAGAGGATCCTGGGCCTTCACTATGTGGAAGAATAAGGATACTTATAACGTTGGCAGGGCCTCCACCCAGGACAGGGTCTCTGTTAGCAGAGGGGCTCCCTTCCTGGGACAATAACCAGAAATAATAACAGTAATATAAAATGGCACCTGAGGAACTACTACACCCAGCATACAACATTAACTATTGCAGCTAAATGAACACACAGGTTGGAGGCTTTATATCTCAAAACAGTAATAACAATATCTACAATCCATAAATATCAATGAGTACACATAGCAAGAGTCCTGAGGAGAATTGTGCAGAGATATACCCGGGTATATATACAGTCTATAACCACAAATACATCCAGGTATGATCAGTGTCAGGATGAGTTGTAGAGGCCTCTGGAGTTGATTGTAGCAAAGATGTCCTGATGAGATGATCTTGAAAACAACAGCAAGGAGATCCTCCAACCGGCAATTGGGCTGTGTATGTTGTGATCCAGGATTGTAGGGATGCAGGCAAAGTCTCTGGAGTTCAGGAACAATCTTCCTGCACTACCACTTAGTCCTTAGCAATCACACTAATCTGCCAATGCAACCGGACCTCTGCTACCTATGGGCCATCGAATGCCTAACCTATGGTAAATGTAACTAGACAGAGGGTGCAGATCAGCAAAGATAACTGAAAGAGCATAACAAATATATAATTGTAAATATAGCTGATACACAGACAGTAGAGATTTCCCAAAGTGATCTCTGATAACAGATATCACATATACCCCATTATTACAGGGAAAATAATATAATACTGCACTACACACAGACACAGCAGTCAGTGGCCCTAATTCATCAATGAAATCTGCGCTCGCTGGTCGCGCTTCCAGCGAGCCGGTTTTCCGCGGTCCGGAGTCGAGTGCGCTCGTACACTCGCCTCCTCACTTCCAGCCGGATTCCTGCCTTAATAATAATGAGTAATAGGGGTCGCGAATCTGCCAATTAAGGTGATTAGATTTCAGCTGCGAGATTAAGGAGGATCTGTTAAGCTCAATGGTGAGATCATAGCAATTAATTAGCGCACACCTGCTCTCTGTTCTGTGGTTATCTACAGTCCTTTACAGGTCAATTAGAATCTTTAATGCTTCATTAGATTTCAGCTGCGCGATTAAGGAGGATCTGTTAAGCTGTCGAATGGTGTGTGCTTGTGACTTTTGTGAGAAAATCTAGTCCGATGGCTTCGCGCGCGGTCATTCGCAAGATAGTCGCGGGATTTACCCGCGAGCAGCTTCTCCGATCAGGCATCGGAAGCTTTTATATAGGCGCCTATGTAGAGAAGTTGAGCTCGGTTAACTCTTGCCTAACAGGAAAAAAATAAGTGATTTCAAAATATGCTGTTTTTATAGGCCGCGAGCTTATTCAGTTGCTGAATTGCGTGACGGCGTACGATTTCGGATCGCGAATACGAATGCGCGAGCAAGCGTCCGATTCTGCTTGATGAATTAGGGCCAGTGTGTTCTGGAAGGGATGCAGGCACCTATCCTGGCAGAGCACATGTTCTCATCTCTGGCCCTGTACTTCCTGCATTTACTTATATCCTGGTGGGGTTTCTAAGGCCACTATCAGGGGCAAGAAACACTTTAATAACTTTGTTTGCATTTTACAAAGTTACAACTCAGCAAGCAAAAAGAAAAAGCAGTCCCCTATACCTGTATTGTTTAAATCACGGTAGGCCCCACCTTGGGGTTCACTCCTATTATTGCAGTGTGCTAACACACATATTACCATGTTTCATTAAAAATAATACATATAATTGAATTGGATCGCTTAGGCACTAACTTTTTTGCCAGCTCATATAATGTACATTATCATGTTTTGTGGTATTGCATGTTACTGCAGTGCAATATGGTAAATGGGCCTTTACTGAGACAGGTATTTATTTTTTGATTAATTCAAGTCTGCTACCTTACCTCTCGGTTTCCAGCTCCATCCTATCTGCAAAAGAAGTTACATGGAAATCAAACAATACTTTTGACTTTCTCCATTATTAAGTTAGAAAATGTAGCAGCAGAAGTGAGAAGAGATAGCTGAAGATCACATCACAATTCATGGATGCAGGAAGTTAAGAGGCATTTTCATTGTCAATACCCAACCAAAACTAAAATGTTAGACTGGAGCAAGCTGACACTTTAAACAGACATGATTACACTGGAATACATTTACAAAGTAAATTGTTTAGAAATACAGCGACTTATGTTTTTATAAATGTATTATTATTTATACCAGCCAAAGTAAATCTAGGACTCAGCCTTCCAAAGGTTCTTTAGTTACATTGAGCAATTCTGATTGGCTACTTCTGAAGTAGCTTCACAGTGTGCAATTATTTTTTTTTTTGCAGTAAGGTTGGGTCTTGGACACAATTGGTTTTTGCTGCAGCTTCTCTGGGTTTGAGATGGCAGGCAACAGTTGAATGTCAACATTTAACATTTTAGGTACCTTCACCATGCTGGAGTTGTTTGCACAATCTGTGGTAGGTGTAAGTTGATTGACACAGAGTAATATAAGAAAAGAATGAGATCATATTGACTTGTTTTTATTTACAAACTCTGCAGACAGCAATTAGTTCCCAATTTAGTGGATGGATAGAGCTAAAATAAATAAATTATGCTGACATTTGAAAATTTCCCATCTGCAATGGCTCTGGGTTTTCAGCATAATTTTCCAATTTTGACAGTTTATATTGAACTAAAAGTCTACACTCTCACAAGTTTTACAGGTATAGAAGTTGCAGTTACTTTTAATGCTGGAAATACAATTATTAGGAGTTGAGCAGTTTATGAATTTCGGGAGGTGAAGGTGCATCATCACTAGGTTGTAGGATTTTCCAAGTTTGTGTAGGTGTATTAAAAAAACACAACTCATTGTGTGCTGGCCCACTATAACCAAATATACTAATTGTGGTGAACACTGAATGAATGAGATAAAAATATATTATTTGCTCTTTGGAGATTGTGTGTTTCTAGGTGGGATTCTACATGGTTGGGTTCTCCATGTATGATATTTACATAATCAGAGTGATAATTGGAATTGGGTCATTGGGTATAACCTAAATCATACAAGTGAAATAAGAAATAGTAATAAAGCTGCTATAAATATAATACAATATAATTCTGAACATCTGAAGGAGGATGCTGCATCCCAGGTAGGTGCTAATGGCAGGGTTCTACAATAAAAAATAGGTTGGGTAGCTTGCGCCTCTCATCTGCCCTCCTGGGATCAAGTGGAGTTTCACAAAACACTTGGTAACATATACTGTATATACAAAGAAAGAGAAAATTAGGGAATTTGGGAATATAATTTAAAATTATGGATGTAACTTAAAGTTTAAAATATTATTATGGGTAGACTCATCAGTCTTAGGGAAAACTATCACAAAGTTTCCTGATCCAACACTTGAGATTGGAGACATAATATCAGGGGAGATGGTTTATATTCTATGTCCTTTTAATACATTTCACTACATTTTATTTTACTTGCCTTACTCTGTCATGCTGTAGAGGTCCCTAGACAACTCGATGTGGCAACAATCGGCAGATATTAGCAAAGTAATTGTTAGAAAACCGATGATTTCAGTTATTGACCCTTGACATTAGTCAAAAAATGTAAATATAAAAATATGCATGTGTGTATACATACAAGGCACAGCATGTAATCATTTGTTCGAAAAGCTATAAAACTGTACAAAATATGTAAGCAGAAATGAGACACAAAAGGTGTAATGTGCACTACAGAGAAATTGCAAGGTCACAAAAGTCTTCTATGACTAAACTGTTTGATTTCCTTTCTTAACCCCCTATGTGTATACACTACCAGGCAGAGGAAGCAGTTCAGTACTGATATGTGTATGGAGCAGAACAAAACTCTATATTTTTATAACAAAATATTAAATTACTCCTGTCCAAAAAAACAATCCTTCCACTAGTAAAATGTTAGTAAATAATGAGTTAGTTTCTATGGGTGCCTTGCTACTAATATGTAGTTGTGTATGTCCCTCCGGAGGGCGGTGCTGTTGTGCTTCTTTATCATGGTTAGATTTGGATTATGACAATATAATCAGTTTATTTTCTTAGCTCAAAACAGAGTTTTCATTTTTCTGTATTGTGTTTTTTAGCAAATAAATTTCCATCCTAAGATCTGCTGTGACTCTGGGGCAGCAAATTGTAAGCAGACAGAGATTCGATAAGACATAACAATCTGCAGGGAAAGGCAGCATGACGCTGCATGTTGAAAAGAAATTATACAAACACATTCAGCCGTGTGGAGCTTATATCATCCAAAGGACAACTTACCTGGAAATGTTCCTGTCTGCATAAATCTGAAGGGGAGATAGGCAAGCACATCTTTCAGATAATCAGCAGCTCCTGATTAAAGTGAACATACAATGAAAGATTGTAAACTTCCACTGTTAACCTAAAAAAAAATACTCCCTGACCCAAAATGCGTATGCAGCTCAAGGTATTCAGCGTATTGCCACATCAGTTACCTGCACACTTGCTTCTGGTGTGTGACAGGCTAAAATAATGGCTTTACATTCAGGTAATAGGCATTCTTTACAGTGAGTTCAGCAATTGCAGCTTACATCATCTCCCAGTATAGATCTACTTTAGGCTTTAATGAAGAAATAAATTATTTGTGTAGCAAGTTAGAGACTTTTCCAGGTCCATGTGTTTTCACAGTGAATAATTCTCCACCAAAGAAAGTTTGTTGAACATCAGATCCACTGTTTTATAAATAGACCCATAGGATTGATAATATTTTAAAAATATGAAATTCTAATCATGTTGATAATCGCTGTGATCTCTTTATCTAAAATGAGGCAACTGTCCATTGAGGGTTAATCTCCTACTTGATAGCCATTCCCCTGCAAAGCAACAGCGGTAACCTGTGTTGCTGATTACAGCTACCAGTGGGGTGGTAACATGAAGGATACAACTGGGGCATTTTACCAAACTAAAAGTAGGTAACTACATAATAATGCTGTTATTCTTTGCAACAATTGCCCACCCGGGTTCTGTTCTATGTACCTACTGCTAAATACAACTTCATGCATTACATGTCTGACACATTCATATTTATTATTGTGTGGCTGCTGTGTTAGCCTGGATTCACACAATATATAATATGTTAATGTATTTTTTTGTTTTGGTTTACAGCTGAAACCAAAATACTTATTTGTTTTCTTCCTTGTGTAGTGTTGCACCCTGTGGCATGTTCCATTTTTATCACACCAACAAGGCACATTGGTTTGAAATAGGCCTATTGGAAACAGTGGATTATAGCTTGTTATTGTGTTGGGCCTGCATTGAGCAACAAAGCCTGATGGGTGTGTTTTGAACAGGCCCATATATCTTCTGCTTCACTGTGATGTGCACTGTGGGTACAAGTACTAAACAACCCTGTAGTGTGTTTCGTTTCCTTCTACTGTAAGACTGATGGGTGTGTGGGAATATTCTTTATCATGTGAAACAGAGAAATTTACAAGTGTTTAGGATTGGAGGGGAAAATGTGCTGACAGGAAAAGCAAGTGTAAAACATTCTGATTTCATTAGAAAAAAAAAGTCATCCACAGGATCACAGTCTATACTAGTATGTTTGGCCACATAAAATTGAGACCGCTCTGGTAACCTATCAAAAAACACAGCTGCCAATTTCCTTGTGCTTCATTTGTGGACTACAAAATCATGTGCTGTGAGCTGGCATGTCCTTCTTTAGCTCGCAATATTAAAAATCAGAAAGCACAAGAAGTATGGGATTTGTAATTGCGACAGATGTTCCCTGGCAAAAGCGATAAGATGTGTATGGAGCTTGGAACTTAAAGTAAAATTTAAAAAAAGATGATGAAAAAGAAATACTGCAGGCATACTAATAATTTAACTATTAGGACTAGCAAATGATCAGCAAATATATTGTGTAAATGGCTTCTTACATGAGTGGCATCATGTAGCAATCATTGTACAGGATTGATCACTATTATATACTATTTGTGTAACTTATTCCACAGGGAGTAATCTGTTTTATCTGTTTTGCAGTTGTTTGCTAGAGATTTTATTAACACTGTTGGACCTTAAAAAATCATCATTATAACTTTAGACTTGGTTTACCACCCATTGTTTGTTATAATATGATAGCCTGTCCCTACTAGTACTGAGCTGTCACAGAAGTCAGTGTTATATAAATCAATATGTTGTGTTTTTGCTTACTGTAAATGTATTTCTTGCCCAGCACCCAGCTGATTGATAGTTTGTGCTACAAGACAAACACAAGAATAAAACAGTTATATTGTGGTCATGCATCTCCCTCTGTGCATGCATGCACACAGTGAACATGATAAGACAGTTACACTAAAACACTTTTTAAAAAAGCTTTAAAAGACCTTGTGCTCAATGGCTGTAAGTATTGCCAAGGTCAGTATGACAGCCAGGAACAAGCATAGCAAATGGGAATCTAGATTGCTTGTTAACAATTTGTTTAATGTCTCTAGGTAGTTAAAGTGGGCTGACCACTAAGAGATCATGTAAGCTGCCATTGTTAAATTGATTCTAAAGAATTATAATTTGATGTAAAGCTGTTCATTTTGTTTCAGAAGTTTCAGTTACACCTGAAACAAGCATGCAGATAACTTTAGCACAACACCTGAGCCGCATACTCATTCTGGGTCAGTGAATAATAAAGTCAGAGGATCAGAACACCAATCTGCCAAACAGTATTTTTTAGAACTACATCAAAAATGGCAGTTTTTCTGTTTGTCCTCCTACCCCCCCCCCCCCCCCCCCCCCCCTTCCAGTTCTGGTTCAATGACATCAATAAGTGAATGGCTTGTTGTTAATACTGTCCCTTCTGTTTTTTTCAAGGGCTTGGGTATATACTATTGCATTGTTGGACACACTCTGTAACCAATTGTTTATTGTTTCTCATGGACATTATCTATTTTACTTCCTTGGATATGTTTTATACATTATATGTATGTCATGCTCACTTGGTATTCACATTCACATTTAATTGACAATGTATACTGTTGTACCTCTGTTTTATAAAACTCAATAAAGTTGATTGAAACAAAAAATGGCAGTTTTCAGTGTTAGATCTGTTTTATACAGAGAATCAAGACAGTGGCCCTGATTCACTAAGCAAAATCGGAGGCTCGGTTGCGCATTCGTATTCGCGATCCAAAATCGGAAGCTTTCGCTCAATTTACCAACTAAATTTCAGGCGCTGGCGTATTCCCGCAGAAGTTATTAACATATATGTGTGTGTGTGTGTGTGTGTATATATATATATATATATATATATATATATATATATATATAATTTTTTATATACATTTATAATTATATACTTCAATATTCTATATATATATATTTATATATATATTGTGACACCAAGGCAGGATTGGAGGTGGAAGGGAGATATATTTGCCCAAGATTCCTCTCCTATGTGAAGTAGCAGTTGGATGAACCAGACAAGTATCCTTTGACCCCAGCAAAGGTTATCCTGAGCGTAAACCCTCACTATATATATATATATATATATATATATGTTTTTAAGCTGTTCCTTCCTCTGAATTATTTGTAAGGCTAAAAACAGCACAATTGTCTTATTAAAACTCAGTTGTTTGATGCACATAGTTCTGCGCCAAACTTCAGGAGCGTGTAGCTCGAAGTTGTCCGCCACGGCAGTCCCGCTACGTGCGCCTGAACTGTTTTATCAGTTGAAAAATGCACTGTACTTTTGCACAGTCCTCATTAAGGTAAGTTTGTATTTTTTTGTGTAATTTCCATGTTTTGCTTCATATGCAGTCATGTATGTATAGACATGAGTGCACATAAAGCCAAACGTGTATGTTTGCATTTAGATGTGTGTACATATACATAGAAAAGAGAAATTATAAGAAGAAATAGGCAAAGAGTGCTTTTTGGACCATATTGCTTCACATTGAAAAGATTGCCTATTTCTTCCCATGATTTCGGATATCATGGGCTTGGCCACAAGCAACATTCATGGAGGATGCTAAACTACCGAAACTGGCATTAAAAACCAAGCACAAAAACATTGCAGCAACGGATGAAACTAACAATCATGAGGATTTAAAAAAATCACGTCAATGCATACTATCCAAGCAAACTTATTTAACCACCCCCTCCAACACACACACACACACCAGTTAAAATAGTACTAAAATGCCTCCTGCTCGCATCACCTGGAGGCTGATCTCCGGGTAATGCGAGCAGGAGAGTGAGCGGGGTAGGGACATCCCCACCGCATCACCCGGAGATCAGCCTCCGGGTGATGCGAGCAGGGCAGTGAGCAGGCGGGGACATCCCCACCATATCACCCAGCAAGATCTTCCGGGTGATGCGCTGGAGTGATGGATTCTGGGGGCGGGAAATTTAAAAGAAGATTACTATCTAATCTGCTTTTAAATTTCTTTTACAGTGAAATACACACAATAACACATAATAAAAGTACAAATACACATATTAGTGCACCAAGCATCATTGCCCAGTGCCCTGATTTGCATTTTGCCCACTATTGGCCCTGACCTTGAGCTGACCTTTTGATGACTTATAAATCACTTCCTGAATGTATCATTTCATCACTTTGTCTTTGACCTTGATTGTTCCTGACTGTTTGCTGGAGACCGATATAAACAAAAATTTCTATGCAAAAAAAATAGGATCACTTTTTGCATCAAAAAACTGACAGAATTAGAATGCTAGGGGGGTTAATACATGTATTATAACATGTTTGCCTATAATAATTTACTAAAATATTTGATTTCTCTAAAGTCAAACTAGAATGAAATTTTTATCAGGTGACAAATGTTTGTTCACATATTTTTTTTACACTCATACTATTGTGTGATGACATCTTAGAAAATGCTACTTAGTATATATCCAGCTTGATAGAAATTAGTTTGCTGTGTTGCAACCAAAAGAAAAAGTAACAAGAAGTGCAACAAATGTAACTATAAATGAAGCAAGTTTGTGATGGAGTAGAATGTAACATAAAAAAGTAACACCTACAAAAAACATCAAGCATTAAAGATTCAAACTGACCTGTAAAATGGACTGGAGATGCGCACAGAACAGAGTGCAGGTGTGCGCTAATCAATTGCTATCACCTCACCATTGAGGTTAACATCTCCTATAAATCACGCAGCTGAAAATTAATCGCCTTAATTGGCGTATTCGAGATCTTTGCAGGAAACCGGCAGGCGAGTTCAGGTCTGACTCGCGCTAATAGAGGTTGCTGACCGGTGCACGTACGCGCATTTCATTGATGAATCAGGCCCAGTGGCTCAGAACCATGCACCGCACCTAGGAAAAAAAGGCCACAAAAGCCTTGTAGCAATTATATTTAAATCGGCACATATTGTATACTCTATTAATTAAAATATTATCATTATAAATATTGGAAGTATACTGTCTAAGACAAAATATCTTTAGAGATATAGATTTTTAAGGAATTTATGATGCCTCCTTCTGTTCTGTCTGCATACTGTGTGAATAGAGTCCTTAATCTAATTCGCAGTATTTACTCGACTTTGCACAGCACCTCTTCTTTTGTTTAGTGTGTTGGGCCTACTTCTCAGTATATGTTTTTATTCTGTTTATATATACTGCATAATACAATTTTACAATTTGTATGTTAAATGAAGTGGTCAGAATAAGTCTTTATTGTGTATGTATAGATGCTGCAAAGTGGCATTTTCCTTGTTCTTTGTGCTAGGTGTAATTCTTCTTATCTGTTCCTATTCTGTATGTGTTGATAAGGCATAATACTGCTTCTCTACCTTTGACTGTATGCTGTACCTACTTCTCTGCTTGGTGATCATGGAGTATAATGAGCCAACCTTCGGATCAGAAATAACATATTGATCAGGCAGTTGGCTGAAGTAAATCACCTCTTTTGTTTTGGGTGAATTCACAGACAGGGCAGCTTGCTGCTTGAATAGTAAATGTGTCCTGTCTGTATAAAAACAATGCTTTTACCTATAAGCTCTGGAGATCAGAAAGATTACACTGGGGAACCCATATTTTTGTTGAGTTAGATCTTACACTTGTTATTTACTAATTTTTGGGTGGTGAATCCAGTTTTATACGATACAGAGTACCCTCCATTTTTGTCAAAAAACATACAAATGTTACATACAATCAAACAATAATGGAATAATAACTTGAATGTACTGTTTATTTAAATTTCGTTTGTTCATACAAAGGATTTATTGTTATTCTATGACATTTATTTTACAGTAAAACATTAAAATGTAAAAAATTATGCTTATAGCTTTTTCTGGAGTGTTCAGTGTTAGGACAATATCGCCAGATGGTCCAACAATAGTCCGCCATCATATGTACATCCCATCTATTCTGATACCATCCTTCCATGACCTTCAAATCTTGCTGGAATGGTTCACCTTGCTCACTGACTGCACCAAGAATTTCTGGGAAGTTAGAAAGATGGCTTTGCAGAAAGTGCACCTTGATGCTGATATTGCAACCAAGCATTTTGTAGCTCTCCAAGAGTGTTTGGACAAATTCTGTGTAATTATTTGCTTGTGTGTTTCCAAGAAAGTCCTTGACCATGGCTTTGAATGATAACCAAGCATTCTTTTCGACTTCTGACATTGTACTGATAAAATGTTCAGTTTTGATGAGCTGCTGAATCTGTGGACCATCAAACACAATGGCCTTTATTTTTTGTAATGACAGGCTAGGAAATGCCAAAATGAGGTACCTGAAGCAGTCTACTTAAGTTGGCAAAGCTTTAACAAACTGCTTCATCAGACCCAGTTTCGTGTGCTGAGGCGGGAATATATTATTCTTTCTATCAACAAGTGGCCCAAGTAGAATGTTTAGATCACCTGCTTTTAGGGCAGATTCGGAGGCCAATTCCTTTCCACCCAATGCCTCTCATGAGCTCTGTTGTCGCACATGTACAGATAACAGGGATACTTGGTGTATCCGTGTTGCTGACCAAGAAGGAAGCATACCATTTTAAGGTTAACACAGATGACCCAATTGTGTTGGTGATATTACAACAACTCAAGGACTCTCTTTATGTCTGCATATTCTTCACAAAGAGAAACTGAATGGCCAGTTGGAACTGACCAAAATATATAGCCATTGTGAAGAAGGATATTGATGAATAGTCGCCATTCAGATAAGTTATAAATTGGAATTTCCAATTCCTCCATTAAACCAGGTATGTTATAGAAATACACAAAGCCACTGACAGTTCTAAAGTACTGCAGAAATGCAATTTCTCTGGTTCGAAAGTACGATACCTTTGTTCCTTTTTCAAGTAAGTTTTTCTCACTCAGTCTTGATGCTAGGAGTTCTGAAGCCTTCTTCGATAGTCCCAAATCACGTGCCAAATCATGCTGATCCAATCCCTTACAGAGTCCTCTTTAATTTCAAACTCTTCATCACTGTTGTCACCTAGTTCATCACCATAACCATGTTTTTCAAGAGAGGGTAGTGTAACGAAAACCGGCACTGGGATTTCATCTGAATGAGCCTATAGCCGATGGTAGACTAGGATACTCTGTTACATTTATTTTTCTTGTTATATCCTGAAGTTTTCACTGTACAAAACAGTCACTGAAATGATCTCCTGGCTCTCGCCAAACAATAGGTATACCAAATGGCATCCTATCACGTGTTCCCTTTGTCCACATCCGTAAACCCTCGACACACTGCTTGCACACTTTATGAGGGGCCCAAGACTCATCCTGATCACCAAGTTTAACTTTGAAATATCCCAAATAGGCTTGCTCTACATGTGCTGATGTCCTATGTTCTATGTGCTGATGTTCGCCCTTTGACTGCGAATGGTGAAACTGCCACAGATAACACAAAATGAATCAGGGTTGTTTAGGCACTTACAATGAGAAACAGCAGAGCCAGACTTTATCTGAAAGAAAATAAATATATATGGATAGATAGAAAAATACAGTTTGCTTATTCACTACGTAGAGCAGTGCACAACTTCTGACCACTCTGTCTAGTGTGTAAATGAAAAGCCTATACAAATTCACGCTACAGTAATAGCATTATTATAAGCGGTAGAGAAAAAACCTGACATGATAGAAGAAAACTAACTGCACTTTCAGAATCAGCATACCTATTTTTGTGTAAATGAGCTTAAAAATTGAAGTCAACAAAAAATGTGTTCAAAATTGTTCCCCAATGTTATCTGCAGAGAAATTTAAATTTTAGGAACCTAAAAAAGTTGTAGATTTTTTTATTTGAAATACTTTTTCTTTTTTCAATATATCTGTTGTAACATGTAGAAACCAAAGTGCCCTGGCAAAGGAAGCTGAAGTTCCAGCTTTGCCAAGATATACACACACACATACACACTGCACCTGAAATGAGTGTGAATAGAGAATAGTATGAAAAGAATATGAAATAGTCACAAAGTTATAAATCATGATTTTTTTGAAATAATACGTTTCTTTTAAATTTTACTTTGATCAAATATTTCTCCATTTCCAGCTATTACAGCTTGGCAGTTCTTGGACATTATAGAAACCTTTTTGTTGAGGTAATCTGACAAGATTTCACCCCATGCACTTCCTACAAGTTGGATTGGCTTAGTGGGCCCTTCTTACATATTTGCAGGTCAAGCTGCTCCCATAACGGCTCAATAAGGTTAAGATCCAGTGACTGTGCTGGCCACTCCATCGTACACAGAAGTAACCCTTTCCAAAATCTCACCCAGTTTAAAAACTAATAAGGAGACCTTTATGCTGTTCTCTCATTTTCTAGATATATATAATAAAACTAAAAAGCACCTCTCTGCTTCTTAGAAGGAGAGCAGGTCTTAGAATTGGGTAAGTGCAGCCTCAGATGAACAACACATGATACATTACTCTGTCTTTATTTATTTGAAGTCAAAATGCAGAAGTAGTGTGTTAAAAATGAAGTACAACCTTAACACTTCCAAAGTAATTAGGAGTGTAAGTAGCAGCCTGATGTTGCTAATTAAACACAATTGATTAACTGATCATCAGCAGTTGTGACCACCTCTATGAGAGCAAATGTTTTGGCAGTTTGCTGGTCTGGTGTATTCAGGTATGTGTTAACACAATGTCAAGGAGGAAAGACATCAGCAATGATCTTCAAGAAAGCATTGTTGCTCCAGTTATTTTGGGAAGGGTTCTAAGGTCATTTCCAAACAATTTGATGTTAAACATTCTACAGTCAGAAAGTTTAATAATTAGTGAAAACTAATCAATGCTATACAACATATTTATATCAATGTTGTTTACCAACTCTATTTAGACATGCAGTGCATGTCCCAGTTATACCCCTGGGGCAGCCAATACAGGCGAAATGCGTCAGTTGACGAAGACTGATATTGAGACTGTTATTTTTTAAATAGTGATTTATGTATAGTATGGGGATTCTAAATCCCATGATGATGCAATGGGCAAAGGATGAACCTAAAAATACCATATTGATGTATTTAATTGTGTATGTATATTTCCATGAATACATAATTATATATGCTTAGCCATCAAACCCCTTCTTTTTTTCATTCTTTATCCTTACATTTTGATTATTAAGGATAAACTAATACTCACCTATACCATACAGAGAGACAGAAGTTTATCTTTAGAATTACTGAAAACATTTAAAACAGCAGCCAATCCTCCAGGGAGTGGACATCCCAGCAACTTAATTCCAAGGTCAAACTGTGCAATACTCAGAGAAATTCAAAAAAAAGTTCCATCTAAAATTCTATAGGTCTTAATTATCATGTTAAATGTAGTAAATGTTAGGTCATAAAAGTTTATGACCGTTTAATTAGAAATATACAGAAAAGTATAGTTTGTTTGGAAGGATTGCCAGGAGAAATCCTCTTTTCCACAAAACAAAACAAAAAAAAAATTTGGCAGCATGGCTTAGGTTTGAAAAACTTCATCAAACCATAAGACTTATTGAACAATGTCCCTTGAACAGGCAAGACCAAAGTGGATATGGTTGGCCACAGTGCCACAGTTGGTGAAAACCAAACTCATCATATCATCACAAATACCTCATACCAACTGTCAACCATGGTGGTCGAGGGGGATGATTTAGGCTCATTTTATAGCCACAAGACCAGGCTACCTTGCAACCCATGAGTCAACTATGAACTCCCCTGCATTCCAAAGTATTCTGGAGTCAAATGTGAGGACAAAAGGTAAAGCTTGGCTGAAACAGCACATTAATCACAATCAACCATCAACCAATAAACCAATTCGATAGAATTCCTGAAAAAGTTTGGTGGGACCTTAAGAGAACTGTGCATGAAAAATGCCCGCAACCCATAATAAACTTAAGCAATGTTTTAAAGAAGAGTGGGCCAAAGGAGGGGAAGTTTTTTCACACATGGCTTCTCCATTTTGCGTTATTTTTTGTTAAATAAATAATGAAATGGTAAAATATGTTGTGCATTGTTTTAAGTTTTAAAAAATTTGCAAAGGATTGTTTGACATTTTACTTGATATCTTGATATGTAAAATCTTAGAATTTAAAGAAGATGTACTTTTTTCTCATGACTGTATGTATGTATGTATGTATATATATATATATATATATATATATATATATATATAAATATATATGGCCAACAAAAACACGTGGTTGCATCCAGGACGATAGATACATTTGTCCAAGGTACAGACTATATGCGGAATATGTTTCTGTTTTATCAGGCAGTTTTCTTTCTAGCCAGATGGTGGAACTGAAGTACACATGCTGTAGGACAATTGGCTTCTCAGCCAGGTGGGGGGACTGAAGAGGCTTGGGATGATTAAGAGTAAATTATCCCAGCTGAAACCCATCCTGGCAATTATCCTGTGTATATAAACTCCCAGCCTGCTCTTTGCTAGGCCCAGTTCTTGGCCTGTGAGCTGGGAGGAGTGCAAAGAAAAACTGTGACTAAAAACACAGAGTGTTTGGTAAAGACTGTACTGCTAGGGAATTAGAGTCCTGTGCAGCAGTAGGTTGCCCAGGACTGTTAGTGAGGGAACTAACAGTCAGTTAGAGGCCAAGTGGCCAGGTTTTATTTTAATGTTCTGCCTATTTTGCCTTGGTTAGCCGTAGTTAATAAACCCTTACTGAACTGCTCATTTGCTGGGCCTGGTTCCTGTTTGCAATACTTCTTTAGGGAAGTCACACAGGCCCCACTACCTTGCTAATATCCCACATATAATGAGGGAGGCCGGCAGCTTTGTAAGCAGATGTTTGAAAGGCCAGCATGGAAGAGTTGTTTAAACAACTTGTTTTGGCAAATGCAAATCAACAGCAGGCAAATGCGGAACAAAAACGTGCTAATGAACAGTTACAGCAAGCTCTAAGGCAGACAGAGATCTGTCAGCAAGAGGTGCAGCAGCAATTAAAGCTAGGTCTGGAGGCCCAGTGGCATGCGCAGGAACAAGCGGAGGACTGCCACAAGGAACTGATAGAAATACAACAGTTGGAAGCACTAAGACAGCAGATACCTTCATGAGAGCAGGCTGACCTGAGGTGTTTTTGACCACGTTTTAAAGAACTGCTGAGAAAGAAAGTTAGCCTATAGAACCTATTATTACCTCATATGACCTGGAACCGTCAGAAGCAAAAGAGACTATGCCCACATTAAGGCTGAAATATTGGCACGGCTGGGTGTCACCACTGGTAACTGGTCTTATCGAGCAAGGAAACCTCCCAGATCACAACTGTATGATCTGATCCATCTAACAAGCAAGTGGCTACAACTGGAAACCTTGTCAGGACCGCAAATTGTGGAACAGGTAGTCATGAACCGGTTCCTAAGATCCCTCCCTCCAAAAGTTTCCATCCAAAAGTGGGTGAGCCATAGAAACCCGTCATCAGCAGACAAACTGGTGGACCTAGTGGAAAGGTACTTGGCTGCCGAGAACCTAAATGCCTTTCTTCAGTACTCCCAGACTTTCCAACCCAAGACCAGATCATCTCCATCTGTGGGTAAGATTGAACCAAAGGATGGGGGTGGAGAGTGTGAGAAAAGGGGAGCAAAGGGAATTGGGGAGACCTCAGTCAATGTATGGTGGGAGATACTGGGAAGATTGCCCCCCCAGGAGGCAGCCAAAAATATTATTTGCTACCACTGCCGGGAAGAAGGGCATATTACTGCAAATTGCCCTGTGGTGGATGAACCAATGCAATGTGACTTTCTGAGTGGCAGAAGTCAGTCTCTTTTTGCAACCACTGCATGCCCTGCCATACGGGGCGATGAAAAAACATTTGTGTGAAATGTATATGAATACTAAACCAATTGTTGGGCTGCTAGACTCAGGGATTGTGGTAATTTCACGCTGGTGAAAGCTGAGCTAGTGGCTACAGAGACCTCCTACCTCAGAACAGTGGGGGTAAAATGTGTACACGGGGACACTAGGGAGTATCCTGTGATGACAGTGTCTTTTGAGACCTCCCTAGGTAAAAGTGTCATCAGGTGGGGTTGGTTACCCACTTACCCTATGATGCTATCATCAGGAGGGATTTTGCAAAATTCTGGGAACTCTAGGATCACCCATCCAATTCAGCACTGGCATCCTCAGAGCATGAGGCAACTGTGATGATTGTGGGGGGGGGGGGCACTCCGGGGTTTCCTTTGTCTGTGCTAGCAGGGGAAACAGTTAACCCTAGGGAAGAACCTGCAACTTTTGTTACAGAACAGTTGAAGTTAACAGTTAACAGAACAGTTAACTAAAGAGCTTTGCAAACTCTACGCACATCGGTGTATCACCCTCAAACAAACGGACTGGTAGAACGTTTTAACAAAACTTTTAAAACAAATGTTGTGAAAAGTGGTGGATAAAGATGGGAAAAGTTGGGACTGTCTAATCCAATATCTGATGTTTGCTATCACAGAAGTTCCACAATCCTCAACCAGGTTATCTCCCTTTAAATTGTTATATGGGAGGCACCCCAGGGGACTGTTAAAAAAAAAAAAATATATATATATATATATATATATATATATATATATTTTATTTAAATAAAGCCAAACAAAACACCTTTCACAAAGATACCAGACATGCAGTGTTCCTTCCATCCTAAAAATGGGACCTTTCCTCACTAACACCAAACTGTAGCTGACTAGCACTTTTAATATATTATGATAGCACAATGGTAATGAATGACCTCCCCTGTGTGTAATTATTATTCATTTCTGAAGCAATGGAATAGGACCTCTAAATGAGACTCATTGCCTGGATAAAGGAGAGGAGCATGTGCCTCACTCTTTATAGATAACCCCACATCATTTTCACAGATAACATTTGGGAGGAATTATCCTACAGCGAGACTATATGTGATTAGCACACTAAAATACAGAAAATAATGTAGCCTATGATGATAAGTTTTTTTTCTGTTCCATTTAGAAGTCCGTGGATGATCTCTGACTCTCAACGTGGCAGGATACGATTACCCTGGAGAAAATATTCACACACAGTACTACCGGTAGTATAGTGACATGGACTGAATTAATCATTGTGCTCATTACTGGAGAAAAGATTATATATTAATGATAATAAACTGATGCTGGCAGAGAAATCTGCATTTACCTTATCAGGGTTCAATTATTCCTTCTTGGAATTTGGATTTTTACCTAAGACCTTAGGTAAAAACACAAAAATTAGAACTTCCTGCGTGTGTGTGTGTATATATATAGTTTTGCATTTTTTTTTTTTTGCTTTAGTCTTTTAGGCCATTTTTATTTTTTTTAATATCTTTTTAAATGTCCTTTAGACTTGTCAGATATACAGTGTCTTTCCTGTTTTTTTCTTCTGGAAAATTCTAATCCCACCAACCACTGGTTTTGGACAAATTGGGGCCCTAAGACCCTTTGAGCCGGAATGCTGCACCCCTTTGACAGAACCCACTTCATAGAAAAAAGAATATTCAGCTCATTGTGTCTTTCTACCTTTCTGAATTAAATCATCTAAAAGTGCAGCAAACTTCTTGCAAGAGTTTAAATTTTCTTACTATTTGAAATATTACAGCATAAGAGTTTTTTATTTTGTGAGTTACAATGAGACAAGAGACAGCAGAGTTATTAGGAAAAAAAAAAAAGTGGTGAGCGAATATACAGTATGATAAAAGAATAATCAAAAGCATATTATTCCTAATTTTAAATTATGAATGAACAAAAAGGAAGTTGAAGCAATGTGGTGACTATCGATCAAAGGACCCCAAACTCTTTAAACAAATGGCTGGTTCATTGTCCATTGCAGTGTTTGAGGTACAGACTGAGGGAAGTGGGAGTAAAAAGGTGCCCCTAAATTGGTGGATACTGGGAGCAGAAAAGGAAAAAAATTCCTTTGTGTTGGGGGTTAGTGGGGGTAACAAATGTCCCTGCACCAGTGTTCAGTGTGAGTAAATCATGCGATTGTGTCAGTTGTCAGTAAAAGTAAATGATGGCTCTGCCTCTGTGGTCAGTTGAGTAAATCATGCCTAAGTTTCAGTGGTCAGTAGGGTAAAAAATGCCACCATGTCTGTGGCCAGTGGGGAAAAGCACACAGGGTTTATGTGTGTTTCAGGAAATACGCCATCCTGGATGATATTTTCAACCTTTCCTGGTGATTTGCTAAAAGTTAAAAGTTGGTAGAAGGTGGTAGGGATGGGATGTTAGCAGCCAGTCAAGGGAGGCTGGTGCTGCAAGTTTCTCATCCTTATACATGGTTAACTTGCTGTTTAGTCTGGGGAATGCGCATGCGCAGGAGGTCGTAGTGAAGCCAGACTTAGGCTTCACTGGCTGCTAACATCCCATACCTACCACCTTCTACCAATTATTGAAGTAAGTATGATTACCTATTTTCTTTTTTTGACTACCATTTGGCACAGTTATCAAACTTATCTATGACCCCCCATATAACTTTCAGGTTCCAATTGAGTTTGATTCTCTCTCACCACCCCCCCGAAACAACTTTGAGATCTCCCTATTATCTAGAAGCTCCTACAAGCATCCAAGTAAGTAGTTATAAACTTTTTTTCTTTTCTCCTAAACGTATTTTAATTATTAACATATCATGTAAACTCTCATTATAGTTTTCCACCAGAACTTTTTACCCTAATAAACACTCAATACTAAACTAATAAACACTCAAGCTCACGGTGTTAGGCAGAATCCACTCTAATACAAGTGAGTCTCCATAGTTGATACTATTTAATGTATATACTACGCTTTTAGTATTACTAAATATTTACAAGTCGTCAGACCGCCATTGTTATAACGCCTAGTTGAGACTGGTTATGACCTTTTCCGAAGAACTACTGACACTGAGCAACAAACAATTGGGATACCTGTTTAGCCCTGCAAATATCCTCCATGAGTAAGTTAGTCCAATATAGAACAGCAACTTTTTTCCTATATTTTCTCGACACATGCTAATAAGCTTCCTTTGCCTTGTATAGCACACATTCTATGAATTGGGAGGAAAATACACAGCTGTTTTTAAAACTTCAGTTTTGGGTACTTCATCACACCAAGTAAGTCTTTTTCGATTATATACATTGTCATTCTTGATTTACCTTGACTCATCACAAGTTTGCACAAGCCTTCTTTTACTCTCATTCCTGTACATTAAAATGTAAGGCTTGGCAAACACCAAAACCCCTAAACCTTGAGCTGCCTTTTTGGGTTTGTTTGCTATATATATTTATACTTGTACAGGTTGACATTCAAAAATCCGGCCATTGATAATCCACATCCTTCGGCTTTCCGGCATAGATTTCAGAGCGCATTTTCAAACTTATACTGTTTTCTGGTGGTGCCGTTTATGTTTTGATGGTGTTGTACTCCAGAATCAGCTGTTAGGTCTTGCTTTTCCTCCATAAAATGAAGCTGTTCCTGTTGCTGAGGATGCTGTTACTGTCAGTCCTAAAGATGATCATCCTGTGAGCCCATCTGCTATTTAGCTTCTTTTCAAAGGTACAGTAATGATTAAAATTCTGAGGCACTATTTTGTTTAGTTGAACTTAAATTCTTTAAAACTGATTTATTTAGTTGGTGAACATTAAAAATAAATTTGCTTTTCATTTAGTGTAATTTCATTTAGTGTTATTTCATTTTAATATATACAGCATATATAACCTTAAAAAATCCAGAAATTTTGAAAATCCAGCACTCCTCTGGTCTGGAGGTTGCAGGATTTTTGAATGTCAACCTGTAGTATGCATTAATATATGTGTATACTATGGGAGTGCATACGCATACTGTATATAGAACAGTGTGTATGTAGTGTGTGTGCACATATAGTATGTGCATTTATTAGTCTGACCCCTGTTTTTAGTGTACACCTTACCCCGGCACTGTGTATGTTGCATACTCCTGAAAGATAACCTTTTTTTTATAAAAGGTATAAATTTGCTTGCACCCCCTTTCCCAATGTGCACACTGCAAAAGTGCACAGTAATAGCTTCTGACCAGCACTCTGTGTAACATCTATACCACTTCCACTGTCCCACCAGTGCAATGGTGCGTAAATCCCTCTCACTGCAATCTGGCCACACCAGTTCACTATATCTATAATCTCAGCAATCCTCCCTGTCCCATGGAATCCTGGGTATACCCAGGGGGCAGGGCCCAGAACCTGGCAGCTTCCACCCTGACATCCCCCCCACTCCATCCAGGGGTGGCCTTTAGCCTAGGAAGCTTGTGTGACTGGGGCTGGTTAGGATCTGAGTACTAGGTATGACTGTAGAAGATGTACATAGATATAACATTTTAGCACTGGTCCTTGGTGGCAAGTCTTAATAGAAACAATAGATGGAGGAAAGATGACTGATCATTTGTACGAAAACACATTTCAGACAAGAGCTAATTCACACAACAGCTGCGTTCCTTGTCCCAGGCACCTCCTACATTCCCTCTTTATGCCCATGATGGGCCGCAATGTAATAATTACATCTGAGCTCTGACACCCCTCATCTGATTTTGGAAGGCAGTGAGAAGTGTGGGCTCTATATTGTATATAGGGATAGGAAGGGAGGGGAGTGAGGATGCTCTCATTGTTCATTCCTAGCCGTATCTGTCGTTAACAGGCTACAGGTCAGGACAGGCTTTAGCATATATCTATGAAAAGGTGCTGTTTTGTGTTTTATGGTATATTCCAAGCACCAAGGTCTTAGGTTTTGGGCATTGGCAAGATTTTGCATCCCTGCTGAATACCTGTAATGATTTTAAATTGTCCCACATAAATCATATGGTTCCTAATACTGAGCAGGTTAATACTGAAGAAAAACAGTATAACACAATTCCTTTCTAAAATAATTCAACAAAGCCTGATATGTCTCACACCTAGTTACACAATCTAGGTGCATTACTAATTGCTTTTTATTATTTTGGTCACATACACACAATGTCTACAAAATCTATAAGAAAACAGTGGATTATCTGTAGTCATCCCTGTTATATATATATATATATATATGAATGTAAAATTGTTCAGGTTCCTTCAGCTATGACCCAACAACTACATTCTAATTATAAAATACTACAAAACTGTTACCAGACATGCTCTATATGGGGGTGTAGCTAGCTACACGATTGTGCCGTGAGGAAGCTTTCTTCCGCCACTACTATACATTCAGACTTGGCAGCTTCCACACACGAATCTTCCCCGGCAAACCGCATGCCGCGCAGTAAGAAGACACCGGGACCCAAGCGAGTGGGTAAGAAAGCGGATCTTGCCCGCTATTTTGTTTCACAAAGCTCCCCAGCGCTGGATCATGTGGAGTCCAATGCGGCATCCTCCTGCTCCTCACCTCCGAGCACCAGCACAGGAGCCCAGAAAGCAGGCCCTGCCAGCCCCACAAATTACTCTCTCGCTACTCCAGGGAGCCCCATGATCTTCCCAGATGAGTCCCGGGGTGCCTATACACCTGAGCCCTGCACAGCTCCTGCATCCAGCAGGCTTATGTGTCACATGCCATGTTGCAGGAACTTTTCTCCTCCTTTCCCAGAAAGAGTGATTTGGAAGCTTTGGCCACACATATTAAGTGCTCACTGCGAAAAGAGCTTGAAGTAGTACAACAAAGTGTAACAGCAGTAGATAATATGGTTGCTGCCCTGGAAACTTCTACAACTGCAGTGCCATCATTGGTAGTAACCTTAGAATCGTCGATGGGAGAAATTAGATCACAACTTACCTCTTTACTCCTTCGCACTAAAGACCTTGAAAATCGTAGTCCCTGAAATATTGTTCGCCTTCGTGGTATAACAGCTATGGCTAATACTGATTTACTGTACATGCCACAGTGACTGCCATCTTTAACATGCTTCTTGACCGCCCTCTGGGCACAAACTTTGACACTGACTGTGTACACAGGGTTTGTAGTATTCGGAACCAATGCTCAAATCCACCAAATAATGTGTTATGCCGAATTCATTACTACACTTTGAAAGAGGAGATATTAACCCCCCTAGCGGTAATCCCGAGTGTGACTCGGGGTGGATTTCACTTGCAAAAAGCGGTTATCCCGAGTCACACTCGGGGTAAGTTTAGAAGACCCCCTTACCTGTGCCCCGCGCTCCAGAGGTGATCTAATTGCTCGCATCAGCAGTTAGGTGCGACTTCTGCATTGTGCATCACTTCTAACTGCTGATGCGAGCAGCAATAGTAAATTCTGGGGATGGTGCCAGCGAATATGCTGCTAAGGGCAGTAATAAGTATAAAGTGTCATATTGCTGTATGTGCCTTCCCCAGCGTGGGTCATGCTGGCTTTCTGTAATCTATTGCCATTCTCTGCACTACCATGATGTAGTGTTATTGATGTAATGGGTCTCAACCCAGTTTTTGGTTTGCAACATGTCTTTTTCACTATGCAATGCTGTGTGTACTATGTTCTATCTATATTTTGCTCACTGCTCTTGGGTGGGGCCCTTTTTGGACTTGGTTTTTTTTTTCCACCTTTTCTTTTTGTTTTTTCGGAGACGATCCTGCCTGTTAAATAAGGAAGGGGGTAGATACCATAGTATGAACAAAATCAGGTTTAACATATGAGTCCCAAGCCTTGAGTAAATTATCAATAAATGAGTAAGGGGAAGGGAAAGAGTGGAGAGAAGGCTTTTTAAAGGCACTAAACACTGGTAAAAGTTAAACATTTTATTACTTAAATATATGCAAACTTCAACAAAGAAAAAAAAAATTAAAGAGATTTTTCAGAATGATATAAAATGATAAAAGTGTTATCAAAAAAATCATCTTAATTTCATAATACTCAAGCGTAACAACTTGCTTTTTGGTGGTACAGTTCCAGTAGATACATAGTAACAGATGACAGATATCTCCTTTTTTGACGCGTTTCCCCTATTGAAGACTTCCACAGGGGATATGGAGAGCAAAACAATACACTACAATTACAACATATGTGCAAAAATAAGTCAATATTAAAATTCGATAATAATGTGACAAGTGGAATATCTGATTCATATAAATCCTAATATATTAACAGGAAAAAAAAGGTGTGAATGTAGGTTGTATCGCCACATAGGTAGGAATATGTTTTCCCAAGGATTGAAAAAAGGTTGCTGTCTTCAATATAGGGAGTCTATCATGGTTAAAATCAATAATGATTTTCACGAACAGCGTATTGACTAAAGGGTTGCCAAAGAGATAGTACGTCTAATGGAAAAATCAAAGTTATATCAAAACTAATATATGGAAATCCCTAATTACTAGTGGCTGTAGGTCAATTCACTTACTGCTACTTGAAGTAAAGTTGTAGAGGGATTATTACATAAGCAGGAAAATTTGTTGAGAATAATGATCCTAGTAGTAAATTCTGGCCAAAAAGCCAGATATGGCGTGCCTTAAGAGGTACAGTGTCGAAGTAAAAAAGTAATATTGAACCGGGTTAATTGATGTTCTAACATAGAATTGCTAAATTAAATAATCATAAATAACTAGATATTACCTGGAAGGTAACAAAGGTTACTTAACACTCCAAAGTTAGGCTAAAGGCTCTTTGGTAGAATATGTAGTACTGGTATCTAAAAATAGAGTAGAAAAATGATGGAATATGTTTGGTTAACATTGGTATGCTATGTAGAGGTAATTGATCTTGTAATTTAAATACTTACTTTTCGTTATATGTGGAAAAAATGGACTTGTTGAAAAAGATAAAGGTAGGATGGCTCTCCCAAACCCAGTGTTATATCACAGGGCTGTCCATTTGACTCGCTTGGTAGACTGGTGCAGAAATGCACATTTAAAGGGATGGGTGACGTTGGAAGACTCGATATCTCCTATACTGCTAAGTACTGCTGCGTGGTCTTCATCAGAGGATTGTAGTCCCCTTTGCCGATACCCCTTGATAAGGGAAACACTTAAAGTGTTCCCCGCTGTCTCCTATCCTTGGGCACCCTAGGTTTCCCACCAGTAGGAAGGCCATGGTCTTTAAGAAATGGATTAAGAAAGGGAATTTATCAGGCTTTACATTTTATGCAGCCCCCTAACTCGAACCCATTAGGACAGATTCAAGTGGTCTATTCTCTTCCTTGCAACACTCCCTTTCAACACTTTATCTCCTCAGTGCCGCCTGCAGGGGTCTTTCTGCTGGGTCCCTCACCCATTTGGAGAATTTATGTGTGGCCAGAAAACACCCCTGAGAGGTGTGCTATCCTATGCGTATAAAATGCAATTGATGATGAATGACACTCCAACACCCTCCTTTTTCTCCAAATGGGGGAGGGATCTCAATATTAAGTTTATGTGAGAACAGGCAGGACTTATACTACATTATGGGCATAAGGCTTCTATTAGCAACCAATTTCAAGAGACAAACTATAAACTGCTCACCAGATGGTACAGGACCCCAGACATACTGGCCAAAATATACCCACATTCGAGTTCAGTATGCTGGAGATGGCACTTTACTGGCACTTTAGTACACATTTTCTGGAGTTGCCCCGTTTTGACATTTTTTTGGGCGGGTGTCGCAAAGATTATTTACAAATTGACAGATGTCTCCATAGTAGACAAACCAGAGCTTTCTCTGCTCCATGAGTCTTCAATGTAGAGGAAGCGATATAAAGTTCTTTGTTGCATCACTTATTGAATGCGGCATGTATCCCACCAAGGTGAGTTATATACATTATACGGAAGGACTGATGAAATCAGGGGACCAGCCATTACGGCATTAGATTCCAGAGATCTCCATGTCCTTCCCCGCCCCTGCCTACCTCTCCCTTTAACCCCCATCCTCCTTCCCCCTCTTTCTCTGCTGCTTTCCTTCTTTTCCCTTTTCTGTTCTTTTTTATTTCCTTCTCTCTCTTCTTGCTCTAAATAGTTCACATTTTTGAAAATTGGGAACCAATTGTGTTTTTTAACATAAACTGTAACATATAAATGTGGTTTATTGTTTATGTATTCCTCGATTTTCTATGTACTCCACTCTTCATCGTGCTGTATGATGTTGATTTTTATGATGTCTTTATACATTTTGCCTGCATAATTTTCTGTATATGTCCAATTTGTTGGTTACTTATACAAAAAAAAGCATGCCCTATAAATAGATTGGAAGTGACATTTCTATTTCACATTTCTAACACACATTTCTATGGATATAATAATGAAATATATGAAGTGGTTCTGATCCTTTGTCTTTGGCTCCTGTATTTGGTCCATCACTGCAGTTGAACAGATCTGGTAGCATGGGGATGCTTAGCACAATACAAACTGCCATGTGTGGGCAAATGAAGGCAATGGAGGCAGGTCAGTATATCTGTCTTTTCGTATTATTTTATTAGCTTTCCTTTTTCATGTAAATGCTGATGAAATATCTGCTGTGCCCAGTAAGAAAAGCTAAGGATTTGCCAGTCATTATTATCTCTGCACAGTAGACAAATCTTATAAGGATAGAGCTGCCTTTCTCTCCTCTGGGTCAGTTTGTTTGGCTGAATTAAAAACATCAAATCATTTTCATGCAGAATATTTTCTTTTTCTTCTCAATAATGGAATAATTCTGGGAAACTCAGAGGAAAGGTCAAGATAATTATAAAACCTGAAAAACATCTTAAGTGACTATAAAACGTGAAAAGTTCACGGTTCACTGCCTTCGATAAAAGGGCTGTTTCATCTGCTTAAATGTGCTGGCATTAAAAAAAGAAAGAAAAAAATATTACAACACTTCTAGCCAGGCTTCCAGGAGCTTCTTGACCACAAATACCGCCACTTACGGGCAATTACCGTGCCTGGAACGCAGACTGAAGACTTTGGCCGCCAAAAGGTTAACCCCATCAGGACCGGTGCTTCTTTCTGATTAGATCATAACTGCTAATAATGAATTTGGCCAGGATTCACACTTAGGTTTTTCAATGCAAAAAACACATTCATGAAAAGTCTATGTCGGCATGTAGCAGTGCATTTTGGAGTAGGTTGACATTTAATACAAAATAAAAAATACAACACAGCAGTACATATTATTACACTTCGCCATGTGTTGGCGTGCGCTTGATGTCAGAATCTTTTCAAGGAGATTTTTATGGTATTATCTCTAGTGTAGAAGCTTGGTGTATAGTATGCTTCAATTTTTCCACTTTTTTGTGAGTCGGGAGGGCAGGGGCTCCTGAAAATAAAGGGTAAAGTGAGTGGAACACCCAGTAGAGATGAGAACAGGGATTATATATATGTTTCTCCAACCTAAACTTATATCTCAGTTCTCAATAAATACTGGTTTCTGTTATTTTTCAAAGGTTTAGGTTGTGATATTACTTTACTATACTTTTACATTTGTGTTCACTGTGGCATAATGTCTCTTTCCTCCTGCTCTAATGAAAACACACAGCTGCATGTAAGTGAAGCTGAGATTTCACTGGGTGTGAAGTGATCAGACATGTTGTAGGTAGATCTTGGTCGAAAGTACATGATTATATTTTGTAAAGTGGATTTGTGCTCATATGTATTTGTATTGCAACCAATGAACAATCCAATACCAATAATGGTATGAATTAAAAGCACAGCATGAAAATATTTAGGAATATTGTCCAGATGTGTTCGGTGTTTCCAAAGTGATCTATTTCTAAATGTAAAATCAATTAGACAGTCAAGTGCAAATTAGCCGTGGATCTGCTACTGTGTACTTGCCTTTAGTTTTCACCTCTGAAGTTCCTGAGAGATATAATCTGCTGGTGGGTAATTCAACCTAACAACTCAACAAACAAGAAATATTCACATTTTATAATTGACTTATATGATGGCGGTTCTGGGTGCTCTGGCTAGTGTATATCATGCCCCAGAATTCAAGGGTAAATATATATATAAAGGATCTGAAATGTGTTGTTGTGAATGGGCCTTGTCTCCTCTTGGACTATCATTTTGACTCTAAATACACATTTTTAACACCATCCTAGGGTACTGTATTCTCAGCTATCTAATTTAAACTTTCAAATACCATTGGAGTCACTTGGGGTGGGAGATCTGTATGCGGGATTGTTCAGGTATAAATCAACATATCTGTGTTGATACAGATATCATATATATATATAAATTGTTAACCAATTGTCTGTCATTTTAATATCTTATTTGAGCCCCATAACCACCACTTCCTTTAAACACAAGCATTCTTTTTTGTTATCTTTGTGAATTGAGCCTCCTGCTCAGCTACTGGAACATTACTACAACTGTTTGTTGTGCACAGTAATTAGGATTTTTCATTATAACAGGTGATCCTCAGATCTGTGCCATGTACAGCTGACATTGGTCTGGTTGACCATTTTTGGTCAATTGGGATCCTTCCCTATTGGCAGGACATGGTGGTGTTTGACATGATCTATCAATCCTTGCTATTTGCTCTGGCCATTCTAGCTGGAGGTGTCTTTACTCATTTCCACATGTCTGTTGTGTTTAGCTGGTTCATAAGGGTTGTGGAGCTACTGTTTCCTGCCTGTGATGTACTGTGCACATGGAGTCCTCTGTGTCCTTTGCAGCACAGGTCTTACTAGCCCAGAATACAAATGCTGAAAATTTTCAGTTACGGTGCTGATGATGTTGGTAATGATGCAGGATAATGTTGCATTCGGCAGGAGGCAAGCAGCAAGCTTCACATGATCTTCTTTTTTTTGGTCCCACACTGGAGAAATTTTTGTGTGGATCTTTACATAATGAATGCTGAGGGATCTGAGTGTTGCCAATATGGACCTGCATTTGCGCTGCTGTACTTCGCAGAAGACAAAATCACTCTGAGATTAAAACTCACATGACGCTTTTAGATAACCATAACACCTCCAGTAATCCAGAAGTTGCTGGTTTCTCTTATATCTATTATTATGAGAGTATTGTTTCAGGCTCACATCAAGGTCAACCTCATTCTGGGGTCCCTATGCTCATGGTAAAAGTTAAACATATCCTCACCAAAAAAAAAAAAATGAATGCATCCACAAAGGGAGACATATCTAAAGGGACTAAAGGCGAATCTACCTGAGGTTGCCCATGAGTCAAGGGCCCTAACCTGATAATATTAAGTTAACAGCAGGGAGGGTACCGCCAAAAGAATGCATCAGTACCAATGCATACACCAGTCAAAAAAGAAAAATTGTGGTTCACTCAATTTAAGTGGGTCTGTCACACAGTTTTTTTTAGATAACCCATTTATAAAAGGAAATATTAGCTTAGAGATTTCTATATAAAGGAAAAATTATCCATTGGTTTAAGGGTGAGCCTAAAGCTAACTTCAAGACAAATGACTTACCGCACATGCTCCTTACATGCAGGTTATTCATTTGTTTAAACTGGCTACAGTTTTTCTGTTTTGCTGACCAATGTAAGTTTTATAAAATAGATGTACTTTGTTCACTGTCACTGAATCTTGCAGAGTTTAGAAGCCAGTCAGATTGGGGCTGGGAATATCAACTTTCACTTGACTGTGATAGATAACACTTAAAGAAAATGTTTGTCAAAAAAAACTTTACAGTTGTGGTTCTCCCTACCCTATTAGTTACAGTGCATCCCTCTGGTCTGGTCTGGGGCTGGCTTTACACATTGAGTTCTGAAAAAAAGGTTTTCAAATTGTAATACCATCCATGGTTATCCAGCTAACTAGGATTCAGCTTTTACTTCTTATACAAAAAAAAACTGTCTGTATTACCCTACTACTGCAAATGATCAGATTTGAGCTTTCATTCTTTCTGTCCTCTTTCAGTGCTTGTTTTATTCCAGTGCTTGTATTATTCCCAATTTACGGTTTATGGGCCAGATCCAGCCGTCCCGCCATTCCCTCTCTGCTCCCTGTCTTGCTGGAGTTGGTGTGCTAGCATCTCCTATATTTCCCAATGAGATCGTGCCACCAGGAGAGGCAGCTTCCTGAGCATGCTCAATGTTAGGTCCCTGAGACTGGGCGTGTACTATAGACCTTGCAATCAGCTGCGGCTGCCCCTCACCCACCTTGTATTGTAAAATAATATGGAAGCCAGTAGGAAACTGCTCTTGCGCCCCGACCCCCCCCCCCCCCCCCCCGCCTCTATTTGTCATTAAAATGTAATTATATAATGTCATTATATGATGCTACCCTATCACACATAGCTATCCCCTTAATCTCTATGAACCCCAGTTTCTCTGTAAGAAACAGGAAATGTAAAAACGTGGAGGACTCCCCTGTGCATTGTATGGTGTGGTTTCTGCTTTGTGGTACAGGAATGGTGAGCGGGGAGCAATATATGGCCAACCAGCAGTGTATGATAGTTTTAGTTTTTTATCTTTCATTAAAAAAAGTCTCAATATTAAAATGAGCATCAAATGGTGAGTGCAGAAATTTCAGAAATGTTTGATTTGTAATTCCTTTTATTTGGTATATGTATGTTACGGTAGCTGGAAACATTTCAATTTATTTCATTTAGAATTGAAACTAATTTATTTTTAAACATACATCTTTAAAGGTTTGTTTGCATTGTGGCCTGCGGGTTTTATCTCAATGTCAACAGCAGCCCCCAGATGAAAAAATGTTGGGCACCACTGTTTTAATCTGATTGGTGTTTGACGGTAGTAAAACATTCCATATTTCAGTTGTTAGTTTTGAGATTTCTTCTAATTTACACACCTTTCTATTTTGTTGTACTCAGGAAACACCCCTCGGTCCATCATGTTTGAATTTCCACTTGATATGGATCTTATGCATTGGTAATCTGGTAGAATCTGCAGGTGGGAGCCCTTTTTTTATCCACTAGGTGATCACTGGAAGCCAATTCCATGCTTTTCATGTGACAGCTGTAAGTGGGCAACACATATTTTCAGGTACCAGTGATGGACAGTACATTAACCATTGGGAGCTAATAACAAACAATATATTTTTTTACTATAATACCAATATTTATTTGGACAGAAATTAAATCATAAAGTTTTGGTAAGAAAGAGAACAAAAGCCATTCACAATTTTAGTGAACACAGACCTGTGAAAATGTTTATTTATCCTAATTTGTGTCTACGCAACCCAAACCTGATATTATCCTAAAGTCTTGAATTTTAAAGCCATGTAAAATGGTACAGGGACAGCAACTGTTTGTCCTATGACCTCTTTATCAGCAGACTTTGTTAGTTATATTTTGGGGTAAAAAGATGCTTTACCCGTCTAGAGGGTATAAAATATACAAAGGGGATTTTTTGGCAGAAAAAAATTTTTTGTCATTCATTAGTACACATTCATCAAAAGTTAAAAATAAAGCAGACAAAAAAATTCATGAATGCTTTTAGGGATCCATTATTGACAGTATACTGACTGCACTGATTGTGGGGTATTCAGTAAACACACCTTGACACTGCAATTCACCTGATTAATGACTCCACCCCCTTTCTCAACAGAAGAACCAAGTGGTTGCACTTCATGAGAAAAATATTACCTGTATTGGCTTTGCTGGGTGCCCCTACATGGCTGATATGGACAGTGCCAGGTTGGGTATTAAGTCTAGCATGGTGCCTGCTGATGACTGCCTACAGCCAACATCCTGTCTACCTCTAGATCATGATGCAATCTAAGATCCCTGTGGAGGACTGAAGATGTAGTCAAAAGATTTGCATATATTCCCTCAGTAAAGATTCTTTGCAAAATACTCTAACATGTTTCATAGTTTGCCAGACATGTTGAAATGGCTTGTTCTGGATTCCTGACATTCACAAAACTATACTGAAGTTAAGTTGTTGGTACATTGGACATTGGATATACCAGAATATTTTTCCTGTTTCCTCAAAGTAAGAGCATATTTTCAATTTAAATAATAAAGAACAGCTTCTTTGTATATAGAATTTGGTGTGCCTTCTCAATTCCTTCTGTACCTCACTATTGACCAATCTCTGTGATAGGTAGACTGCCTAACTGATGAATGGCAGAACACGACTCCAAGATGTTGGGGAACCATAGGCAAGGTATCTAGGATGCAATATACATGGAAGCTCCTTACTTTACTGCATACACATATGCACTATATGTATATGTATGGTTATGTTATATTTGCAAATCTTTTAGTGGAAATTACAAGACTGGCACAGATAAAGTCTGTAAATCTCATCAAGCTGGAAAGGTAAGTTTGTATTCAGAGTGTGTATAAATCATGCAGGAATTTGATATTCTTACAAGTCCTCTCCAGGGACATTGTACATCACCAAGTATGATTTCCACTCCGAATGACGAGTCTTATGCATATTAATTAGCCTCTTGAATTCTGTAAGGATTTAATTATGGCAGCATTATGAGGGGCTGATTTATCACAGGCACAAATCACTTCCCCCAACCAAGATATTTTGTGGCACTCCGGCGTGCCTGGTGGATAATTTACATTGAATGTTTTCTCGTATTTTGTCCTCTTGACAAGTTGCTGTCTGCACTGAAAATCTTTTGGGATTCTCATCTTTGAAACGCGTCAGCTTCCAACTGTCAAATACAACCAGTGCTTGTCGTGTTTCTATCTTCAAGTGGAGTACGGTTCATGTTCTACAAAGCTGTCAGTGGGTGTCTCTTAAAGGTGTAACAAAGAAAAAAATACCCGTGTGATTAAGCTGTGAAGGAAGCAGCTGTTCCCTCACTCAAATATGGTAGAACACTAGTTCTGTACAGTCTGTTGATCAGCGAGTAGATTCAGCTTCCACATCAAGAACTGCACTTGGAGGTGGCTTTAAAACCCGATTGCAGATGTTTTCTTTTTTTCTCTTGGTTGGGTTGTGAAGAAATCCTTTAGGCCTTACACTGACAGACATTTGATTCCTGAGATGCCTCAAATCAGCTGTGTTTCTGGACTGACACAGGCTAAGAAGTCACATCTCCTGCCATAAACAAGAGTCAGAGGCTGGTGGGAGATGGCAGCGGGTTAATAAGAAAAGGGATGATGACATTTGAGTGCCTATATATAGCTGATGAAATTACAGACTATAAACGTGGGTCAGGAGGCTGCGATATGTAAACTGAAAATTTGGAGATAATTTTCAGTAATTTTAAAGCTCATTGCAGTCACAATGGTAATACAAGAGAAATGACAAGTATTCTTCCACTTTACTGGTGGTAGATAATGCAAAGACCTTTTGGGGTTTTCTGGGAAAAGGTCTTTCATTCTATCAGCTGCTGATATAAAGCATTATTTCTTTTTTTTAAAAAACTTTTTTTTTTTAAATTGACAACCAGAAACCAACAGTGAACATTACAAAAAAAAGCATAAGTCAAAATTTACAGATGACCAGCGATCAACAATATACTGAACATCATAGGTAGATGAGACATTTGCATGAAACAGCCTCCCGGAGGTCAACATTTTGTAAACCTTTTTCAGGAAACAAATAAAGGGGGGGGGGGCAAGGAAAATGCAGGGAGAGAAATAATGGGTGGAAAAAGGAGGGTGGAGGGAGTGGGACAAGTCTCTCAAGACAATAAAGAATACACATTGTACAATACATAGCTTACATACGTTACAGCAATACATATTGCCAATAGATCTTCCATAGCTCTAATATCATTAACTATATTTATCCATAAAGCATTATTTCTAACTCTAATAGACTTTGGATAATTTCCAAATTATTATCATTGATGTACCCCTATATTTACCAATAATAATCTGTTAATTAAAAAGTATATTAATAATACTGAAGCCACTCGTTCCTGGGGTGTGTGGTGCTTTTTCTACATACCACTGTGCGCAGACTAGATTATTTCCCATCAGAGCAGTCTTCTTTCCCTTAAAGAATCTAATTACTCTCAAAGTTAATGAGGAGCAGGTGCTAATTCCTGCTTCTGTCTAATCATTACAATTGCAGTTTGTGTTCCTCTACATACTGATAGATTAAAATCTTAACTGAATAATGTACTGTGGAGTGTCACTATCTCATCCTGTTCACAGCACAATTACTAATGAATATGAAGAATAACAAGGAAGATTGTGTGCATATTGTACAGACATTTTACTATGAATAATGAATGATGTCTCAGTCATGGCACTGGTTTCTAGTGAATGAACGGGCTGCAATCCCAGCCATGTTTCTGGTAAATGAAGTGCTGCTTTTGGTTAGTGTTCACGATGCTTCTGGTAAATAGTTAGGTTATATTATCAGTGTTGCCTTAGCTGTATTTTCTGTGACACTAAAGGTCTCATTTAGTTTGCACACTGTTGTTTTATATTTCCCCCTCTCTCCATGGCTAATCATAGAATCTCTTGTATTCTGTATTGTATTTTCAGAACCCATAATCATACAGTCCTACTGTGTTTGGCAAAGAAGGAACGGAGGGTGGACATGAAAACAATAGTGTGTAACTCTGAATGAGAGACAACCTATAGCAGCACCCATATCTGGAAGCGCCGAGACTATAGTGGGTGCTGTAGTATGCCACAGGGGTAAACAGTGTGATTAGACGTGAAGCACAATGACAGGAACATAATGGCATCCTCCACCAAGGTAACCTAAAGATTTTTTTTTCTCTAAAATACATTTTAAATATTTAAGCAAACAGTACCCTGTAATTTGTATTTTTGCTGTGGCGCTGATATGCATTTTGGCACTGTACTTATATGATAAATTCACATCCTTTCAGCCTGCAAGGTGATATCTACTAACACATTAATGTTGCAGTCCTTTATTTCCTGCTTTCATTAGACTACTCAAGTGTCTGTAATGAATGAATGAAATAAACATTTACAAAGCTGAGTATTTAATTGTCACTAATCTTCTGTCTCTAATCCTTCAAATAGTGGCACCACTGTGATAAAAAAATTATAAAAATGAAAGAATAGATATATAAATAAACTGAGTTAAAAAAGGGCAGACCCAGGTAGGTAAACTGAATAAAGTGTGAGATGGCAATTACCAGTGATACATATGGATGTTGTGTCACAAAATGTCCACCTGTCCATGACAAAGACAGACATTTATAAGGGTCTATTTCAGTGCACAAAGTTTTGTAATAAGTATCAACATTATTTCCATACCACACCCTCCACATTGGCACCCATAATTTGTCATGCTCCCATATATCAGATGATCCAGCTAAGTTTTTCTGTTTTTCACTGAAGAATGCTTTCATAATATTAATATAAATAATTTACATGTGAAGAAATGGGAATTTCCTAATAGTACTTTCTGTCTAAAGAAAGTCCGTATAGTGCCAGTCTTGCACTCCAAGGCTCCGCTCCCCCAGTGGGTGGGGCTGCTGCATGTTACTTGAGTTCTAACAGTTTGATTCTGATTGGTAGAAAGTAAGAATGTGTGTCTGATCCTTTTATGTGGGGTTATAATGACTGTGTATAGCTTTTATCGTACAAGTAATGAACACATATAAAGATTATTGTCACTGCGACGGTTCAGCCTTCCCGCAGAGATTTGTCTTTGTTTTGTTCTTTAATTTAGGTTATAATCAAGGAGGTAGAATACAAAAAGGCCATTTAATTTAGGTGCAGCCGAGCAGATAATAGGAGGTAATTTTCACAGGGTGCTGATTTTGTCCTGCACGCTATTTTTTGACACACAATTATCCTGGCCTGAAACACTGTCTGTTTTAATTTATTATTTTTGTTTGTCTCAGAGGTGCTGCTGTGTCTGCATTACCAGAGATGGTGAGGAAATTCTGAAAACTAAACTCTGTATTTATTGGTACCATAAATATGACTTCTCTTTACCAAAATGCTGCTGGTTAAAATCTCTAGAAGATTCTTGTAGTCGTTTGAGAAAGCAAAATATTCAGAAAGTGGTAATTGCATTTCTGTAAAATATATCTGGAAAACAATGGTGTCACTCTTGTATAATTTAAAACGTGAGAGCATAATGGCACTCTTGTATAACATACTCTACACTTGGAGGAGGAATGAGCAAGACATTTCACTTTACCAGCTTTTGCTTAAATTCCTTTTTTATGCTAAAAACATAAAGAAGGCCAAATTAAGGTGATGGGTATGGGTATGGGTATGGGGGTGCATTTGCACTTAAAACAAGTTAATTGGCAGCTGACAACCCACCACCTGCTATGGTTCCTGTAATCACCTACCCCTCCTGGAAGCTAAGGACTGTAAAACATTGGATAGTAAACAGATGGGAACTAAGGAAAAAGTGTTCCCCAGTCCTACCTTTGTGTAGTGAAGTAGGTAGTTACCTTTTGAGAGCTTTTTTCTGGGTTTCAGCTGTCAGAGTGCTGATCTTCTGTTTACCCAGTTACTGCTGACTTAGATCTATGTCTCTAATCTGCTTTGGTTCAGTGCAGGGGAAATTTAGGGGTCAAAAAGTCCCCTGTTGTCTCCTGTACATTACTTGATGGACTTGTCACCTCTTTTCTGATAATTCTAAAGTTAAATAAAGAACATACAAAACCATTAGAAATGATCAAATCACATTTTAAAGGATCACTGTACACACACAGGTGAGTACAAAAAACACCTATTACACACATTGGGCCTAAATTATCAATGAAATCCGCGCTCGCTGGTCGTGCGTACTTTCGCGCTTCCAGCGAGCCGGTTTCCCGCGATCCGGAGTCGAGTGCGCTCGTACACTCGCCCCCTCCAGCCAGATTCCTGCCTTGATAATAATGAGCAATAGGGGTCGCGAATCTGCCAATTAAGGCGATTAGATTTCAGCTGCGCGGTTAAGGAGGATCTGTTAAGCTCACTGGTGAGATCATAGCAATTAATTAGCGCACACCTGCTCTCTGTTCTGTGCAAGCAAACGTGTGTGTGCTTGTGACTTTTGTGGGAAAATCTAGTCCGATGGCTTCGTGCGCGGTCAGTCGCAAGATAGTCGCTGGATTTACCCGCGAGCGGCTTCTCCGATCAGGCATCGGAAGCTTTTATATAGGCGCCTATGTAGAGGAGTTGAACTCGGTTAACTCTTGCATAACAGAAAAGAAATGAGTGATTTTAAAATATGCTTTTTTTTTAGCGCACATAAATGTTTTAAATATTTGAACAGCGCAAACATTTTTTTTTAGGGCTAAGGGTAATATGTGTGCCATTAGAAAGAATGATTTTTTAGGGGAACAGTGACTTTTAAAGCAAGCTCGCCAGTGTAAAGCTGCCGGAGATGCGTGGCTCCGGCTGCGAGCTCATTCAGTTGCTGAATTGCGCGACGGCTTACGATTTCGGAACGCGAATACGAATGCGCGAGCGAGCTTCCGATTTTGCTTGATGAATCAGCCTCCCCGGGTAAGTTTGTGTAAATAAAGGTTGTAAAATATGGTCCTAAAATGATTTTGACATCTTAGTCCACTGTTTTGCAAAGCAATTTAAAATATTTGGTATTTTATAATATTATAATAGTGTATGTAAATTTTAACTATAAAGTTTTCTTTTTTGCTCTTTGCAGTCTGTTAAATGTACATACCATTGAAAGCATTTTGTCATATTTGTTTGATAAGTTCAAAACATGCCTGCTGGCCATGTTGTAAATTCGGAGCTGATTTATATCCAGGGCTCAGTTTTGGAATAGGAATAAAAAACTGGGTTATGTGAATGTATTGCAAAGATTGGATGCAAATGTTATTTTCCCATGACATACACTGGTATTTAACCTTTAGTGTACCATTTACAAAAAAATACATATTTGATTAAAATTTATGAAAATACTGTGCAAAAAAAACAAACAAATTGTAACTGACATTAATTTATTCTGCTAGAGAATATATATGTTTTGGAAGTCCTAAATATGTGTCTAAGCCCATAATATATTGTTTTAGCTTGTGTATGAAAAAGCTGGTCTGGTAAGAACATTCTGATGATTAGGCAAACTTCTTTCAACTATTCAGACCTGTTCTTCTGCCAAAAAAAGCCACCATCACTGGCTGAGAACATGATATGGGATATTGTAATTAACATGGTGAATTGTAAATTGTACAAGTTCCTTTTTTCTCGTCATAGTCTTCCTTACTTAGCCCAATTGTTGTGACAGTTTCCATTTCTTGGCTGTGTATTACCATGCTCAATTTTTTTTCTCACGTTTTGGCTCACATATTTTACGGTTTCCTATCACTTGCTTGTTCCTTGTCATCATTTCCTGTTTTTATAGATTTATTGTTGCAATTAACCATTTATTGCATGCGTTTGCTACATTTATTCAAATTTTATCAGGATTACCGTCTGTTTAGAGGACTTTGCCTGTAAAAGGAAGCATTGCAGTGACTCCTCTGCCTCTTTTCATGTTTCCCTTCATGTGATTTTTGTGTGGTCACAATACATGGGAACTGGACAACTGGGGCGTAAGATAAATACAATAGAAAAATAGGACCTACTTAGGGATTGGGCATTAGAAACTTGGAACAAAGTATGGAGGTGTAAAACTGATGGAATTAAAGGTTACTAGATTCCTATGGGAACAACAACTGGAAACACTAAATTTGTCACATGTTGCCCTGCCCACTTTTTGACCATCCGCTCACAGCTTCTTCTTCCTACCCAGCTGAAAAAAATTTCTGTGGAGAACAACGCATTGTAAGATTTTCCTAACAGCAGATTTTCTATAAGGTGTACTTGAACTCTAGATGTCTTTTGAAATAAAAGTCAATTGTTTCTTCTTTTTAAGTTATGATAGACCACACACCTTTACTTTTTCTACTTTGTTCTCTAAGTGAAAATATATCAGGAATATGACTTCAAAGTGACAAGGTAAAGGTTTATGGCTAAATATACCATAGTGAAGAGCATACAAATGCTTTTGATAAAAAAAGACAGCTGGAGTTCATGTACACTTACTTGCATGCCACCTAGGCAGTGCCGGGTGGTTAAAAAATCGAATCAATAAATTCAAATCAATTAAGCCAGAACCGCTCTATTGATATTAATTTGTAGACCAATAAAGTCACTTTTGTAGAATATAACTTTAATATGAAACCATGTAATATTACTCCTGTAAATTATAACTATTTCTGGATTGTGGTTTTGTCATTCCCATTAGATAATTTATATATCGGAAGTGGTAGCTTGTCATGTCCCGCTACTTGCCAATAAGTTTTTTAAATGCAGCCAAGCTGGTAATGAGACTGCATGCTTCACAAGCCAATGAAATCTGTTTGTAGTGTGCGTTCAGCCAGCGCTTTTTAGCGTCCAGTGTTTGTGTGCTCCAGTCATTACTAAAGATTCCAGTCGATGAATTCAATGAAGGCAGTTCATCAGCTGCTTCCACTGGAGATTTGCTTATCCTGATATTGTGCTTTAATGGCTCCAGCTGTTCATCTTCTCCTTCTATCCTCACTGATCATCCTATTTCCTCCTGAGGAAAAGAGCAAATTTCCTGACGTTTTCCCTCACCGCACATGGAACAATCCAGATGTAATTACTCCTGGAGCAGGACCACAATTCCATCCAGATTTTATTTATTTTACGTATCTAATGGTCTGTAACAAATATATCTGTTCATGGAATATTTAAGCAATAACCCCAGGCGTTATCATTTATAATTAACATAAAATGTACATTAGGAAGCAGATATTTTCCCATCTACATCATTAAGCATCCTGTTACGGCTATCGTAAAGCACCCGCCAGGCGCATAAATCAGGGTTGCTTAGGAAACCTACATTACCCAAGAAGCCATTTGCTTTAGAATGGTTGAATCGCCCTCTGTACCTGCCTGCTAATTCTGAGATAATTATTCTGCAATGTAAGTGCTTTGCAATTTTCTGGGGCCACCTTACCTGCCACAGGGCTGGGGTGGAACAGTTCATTCTCCTTTTGCAGGACTCACAGGTAAAACTTATAGATTTTTCCAAATAGTCAATCATGTCTAATGGTGACAGGAACATTATCAAGCACAAACTAAGGAGACCATGCAGCTTCAGAAAGAACCAAAAGGTTATATGAGATATTTAAGATTCCTTTTATCCTTCTTTAAAAAGATCCCAAGAGTAAAATGCCCCTTGTTAACAGAGATTTTTTTTTTGACTGATTTAAAAGGTCTTTTTTTTCCAGGACATAACATTTCCTAATGGATTTGCTGTGTATACACTGTGTATACGCTGTATAAATCTGTATGTAATATTTTAAAGTTACAGCTTTAGTTTTTGCTGCCAACTTCCTTTTCTCATATACAGTGGAATATATATCATAGGCAGTTTGGCCACTGCAAAAATAAAACAGTTGTGAAGTCAGCTGCATCAGTTTTAGGAACCATCACAACAGAGGCCTGATTGCTAGTCATTATTCCAGCTTTACAAGAAAGAACTGTGCCGGTTCCTGGCCAAGCTATCTTTCCAAGTGTCCATGCAGGTGTAAAAGTGTATCCTGAGGTGACCATCAAGGATCCCCATAGAGTCTGGATTTTCCGCACATTTGACACACATTTAATGAAATTCTCCCCATTCCTTCCTTCATGTTCCCTCCAATTTATAGTCAATCTTTGTAGATCCGGCCAAAGCTGCCTTCCATGTGGGTAAATCCAGCACAACCAATCTTTTGAAAACATGTAACAGGCCATTACTTTTTTACTTGTGTGGTATTTCACCTACAACTGGACTTTTGGTATTGCTCCTGCTGGTGTTCTGTATATGTCCAATGTGCAAATATCTAAGCATATCTTTCTCTGTTGTTGGTTTTATCCTGGAATGTGGGTGATCTGTGAGTTGACTGCCTCCCAGTCACGTTTGCTGAGGATGAAACATAGAACTGATGTTCTGGATCCCTCATTTCCTCTTCTCTGTGCACCACAAGGACATCATTAAGGAGAGTAGAAGATGCCGCTCTCTCTCCTCTTCCAAAAACACTCAGGAGAACACCAATTATATTTTTAGAACAAAGCTGTTAAGATGTTAATTCTCAGTGAAAATAATGTTTAAGGCTGTAAAATGATATTGCCTATGTATGTAATCAAATATTTATAGCCGTCTTTTATGTGCAAATTGCATCGTATTTATCCATTATTTAAATGAAGAGTGTTTTGCATTCTGTAAGATCATTAAAATTTTACGGCTTTTTTCCATCGACGTTGAAGCACTCGTTACATTTGTTCTTCAAGTGTAAAATTACACGAGGGGAAAGATGTGATTTGGCCCTATGACTTTGCAGTGCATTAAACAGTCATTGCAAATCAGATGATTTAAACAAGTTTAGGAAAAAAGGTGTTTAGATTCATCCAACCGAAACCTGGGGCTGTGCAGACTATCCAAAAATGATATTGTTGGTTATTCTGTAAACTGGGGTTTGCCTTAAAGGAGAAATCCACACTTTGTCATAAAAATTAACACAACATCTTAATCATTAGGCCACATTAGCTTGTTGAATTAATTGATTGTTATGTTATATTATGTTAATGTTATTTAGGAAGCAGTACAAAAGGCCTAACACTTAGGCCTTAGGATTTACTGTCAATTTTGTCCTCAGCTAACTGGTCCAATAATGTTTCTGATTTGTAATTTAGTCCAAATAAAAAACATGCACATATGTGTACAATATTTTGCCCCATCCATCCCCCCCCACACATTATAAAATGAATTGCAGCATAGATGAGAAATTCATATCACATTTTCTGTACACAAACACAAACTTTTAATCAGTATTTACCATTGTGTCTAATCTAAATGCCAAAAATCTGTTGATAGGAAGGGTGATATTCCCAGTTTATTTTTCAGTCTGTGTTCTATAATACACATTTGCCTTTCTTTCCTGTCCTAATAAAGGAACAGGAAATGAGAGCAATTCTTTCCTCAAAGTGGGTGTCACAGGAACATATGTACCAACTGGAGAATTCCAAATAGAGAGGTTGAATTTTCCTAGCATGGACAGAGGCAGCAGTTATGGTTTTTATAACTGGATTTGTCTAAAACAAAAAGCTGGGGCCTTTATTTTATTTCTTTGACCTACCAGAAGGCCTCAATTTTGCAGTTGTATACACAAAGGGGGTCTATTTTTAATGCAGTGAATGTGACTCCCACTGAAACAATTTGTCAATGTCATTGATTCTCCACAAAGGAATGCTTCAGTGAATGTCCAAGAACCACAGTTTTTTTAGTATATTAATGAACGTTATAGAAATTTTAAGCAAAATAATGATGAATTCAGTACCTTTTTAGGCATAATTTACATCATCATAAACCAATTGCAAAGAAGGCCCTGTAAAGAAAGTTGTTGTAATAAAGTGTTTTATTCATATGGGGCACATTATGTTTCCTCTACACACTAACATAGTTGTGCATTAATCCAACCGGTTTTTCATGGTATACAAAACTGACTGCCAGTGCTTTCAACCAATCAACTGCTTGTAGACTTTAACCAACCACCACGGAAATTAAAGTGGAAGTGAACTTAAAGAGAAGATTTACTGTCATATGAATATGATAACATTGCACCTTTTGATATGTGAGGGTCACTTGGCACTTCTGCCTCATATATATGTATTTTCAGTGTTAGATTAAGGACTAGTCTCTCAGATGATGGAATTTCTGTGCTTCTTACTGTTGTTCCTTCTAGAGGCTTTGACATGAGAAAGCATGTCCAGATTCTACCAGGATGGTCACCTCCAAACAGACATTTTAAATCAAGTCTTGGTGTATTAGTCATTTGGAAAGATCAGTGATAATGATACTAAAGGCAATACTGCTGACTGGTCTTTTCCCTGCCTTGTTTGGCACAGCTTCTGAACAGAGTTGAGTTTCTCTTTGGAGTCGATCAAAGTAATCATCAACACCATTCCTATTAGGGATATTCAATAGGGAGTTACAGTTAGGTCCATAAATATTTGGACAGAGACAATCTGTTTTATCCAAGTTGAGTTTAAGAAACCTGTCAGCCATCCAGAATTAGATAGCTGAAAGGCAGCATTGAATTTTATCCAGGATGGGGAGAGACAAGTCAGGGGTGGATATTTGTTTACATATAGATGGTATTGTAGGCTCAAGGTGGATATGAGTTTAAGAAGTTTAAAGTTTGGCTGGTGTAAGGCTTCAGGAAAAACATAAAAAATAAACAATAAACTAACAATTAGATGAAGTTTCTCTACTGTACATACAGTTAGGTCCATACATATTTGGACAGAGACAACTTTTTTCTAATTTTGGTTCTATACATTACACAATATTTTAAAATCAAACAACTCTGTTAAAGTTAAAGTTAAACTGCAGACTTCCAGCTTTAATTCAGTAAGTTGAAGAAAAAGATTTCATAAGCAAATGTGAGGAACTAAAGCTTTTTTTACACAATCACTTCATTTCAGGGGCTCAAAAGTAATTGGACAATTGACTCAAAGGCTATATCATGAGCTGCTGTGGGCAATTCTTCTGTTTTGTCATTATCAATTAAGCAGATAAAAGGCCTGGAGTTGATTTTGAGGGGTGTGCTTGTATGTGGAAGATTTTGCTGTGAACAGACAACATGCGGTCAGAGGAGCTCTCCATGCAGGTGAAACAAGCCATCCTTAAGCTGCAAAAACAGAAAAAACCCATCCGAGAAATTGCTACAATATTACGAGTGGCAAAATCTGCAGTTTGGTACATCATGAGAAAGAAACAAAGCACTGGTGAACTCAGCAACGCCAAAAGACCTGGACGTCCACGGAAGACAACAGTGGTGGATGATTGCAGAATAATTTCCATGGTGAAGAGAAACCCCTTCACAACAACCAACCAAGTGAACAACACTCTCCAGGAAGTAGGCGTATCGATATCCAAGTCTACCATAAAGAGAAGACTGCATGAAAGTAAATACAGAGGGTGCACTGCAAGGTGCAAGCCACTCATAAGCCTCAATAATAGAAAGGCTAGATTGGCCTTTGCTCAAAAACATCTAAAAAAGCCAGCACAGTTCTGGAAAAACATTCTTTGGATAGATGAAAACCAAGATAAACCTTTACCAGAATGATGGCAAGAAAAAAGTATGGAGAAGGTGTGGAACAGCTCATGATCCAAAGCATAGCACATCATCTATAAAACATGGCGGAGGCAGTGTGATGGCTTGGCCGTGCATGGCTGCCAGTGGCACTGGGACACTAGTATTTATCCATGATGTGACACAGGACAGAAGAAGCTGAATGATTTCTGAGGTGTTCAGAGACATACTATCTGCTCAAATCCAGCTAAATGCAGTCACATTGATTGGATGGTGTTTCATATACATTCTATATATCCCACCTGTTGTATACCACTCTTCCAAACCTCTTAGTTTGTATGTTCTGTTGGTCCACTTGTGACATTGTATTTGTCTGTCATTACAACTCATATTGATTTTAAAGTGCTGTGTAACATATTGGTGCTTTTATGGGTAAAGTTCAATAATCATAATAATAATTTTAATTCCTAATTAGGTAGACAAAAATACAATATTTGTCAGGGCTTTATTGCTAATGCTACTCATTAAAGAAACAGTAACACAATAAAAAAATTGACAGCTATTTTAACTTTCTTGTTCTTATAAAAAAAAACTTAACAATAGGAGACGTTTTGGCTGGAATTGCACTTTATTCTGAGCTTAATCTTTTAATCTTAATCTTCTTGAGCGAGAACTTTGAGCACCCCTCATAACCCACTGAATGGCACTTGAGCCTGTGATGTAACTTCCTCTCCCTGCACTGCATATACCACAACTTTTTGGATTTTGACTCTTGACCATCCCCAATAGCCATGTACATAACATACAACAATGGTATCCTAAAACAAGCAACTAAAAGACATGAAAACAGCATTAAATATGTAAATAAAGCTTTATTATTCTAATTTCCGATATACATGAATTTCACATCCACGTCATTCTCAGAACACAATTTGTAAATTGTTAGTACATTGATAACATAGAAAGTAGATCTTTCAAAAAAAAAAAAATATAAAAATAACTACTGACTTGTCTACTGAACAATCTTTTCAAATAAACTCACGGGATAGCCTTATATTTTAGCAAATTTCAAACTCCTCTTCACTTTAATTTTTAGTGTCCACTTTCAGGCCTTTAATAAAATTTGCCTTTCCCAAATATTTATGAAAAAACAGTTATAACAACAGCACGTTAGGAATGCAGATGATACAACTCACACCAATTATAAAACATTTGTCTTCCGCATTGTAAGTAATTGAATGTAAGAAGGCAGATGTGAATATTTTTGCCATCAAGACATTGGTTTATATTTGCAAGAAAAAAAAGAGATTTGTTCCTGTAATCTTAAATACAGATATTGGATAGTTGGTCAGGTACAGTGGAGCAAAACCATTCGGAAATTTTATGTTCGGTAAAAAAAAATACCCTTTAAATCAGTTTTAAAAAAAGAATCCATGTGTTAATTCAGTTGCCTTAAGTTACAAGATCTTTTGTTGTAATGGAAAAGGAATTCAGAGTATAATGAAGAGTCAAAGTGCTTAGCAGGTGTTAATATTGCAGCAACAAAAGTTCTTGTTTTAGGATGCAATGCAAAGTCCTAGTATTCAAGAGAATGATTTTTACAACTAAACTGAGATATTCACAACTTTTCAATAACCTTTTATTTTTAACATACTCCATACACTTATTTACAAAAAAAATTCTCAGTAGTTTTCAGACACCCGTTACCAATCCTGAACAAGCAGCATCAGTAAAAAATTATCTGTACACCTTAATGCAAATACTCCAGCAGAATAAAACATCAGTATTTTCAATAATGCAAATGAAAAGTGTTCATGTTTGTAGATGTGGTTGCCCTGGCTATTTACCACACTGGCTATTTACCACGGCTATTTACCAAAAAAAAATATTATTATATATCTATAGTTTAAAAGAAGCTCAACAATTAATATTCCCTTTATTGTACACGGTTATATATCACATTAATGCTGAAACAAAAAATATAAGGGTACTTTATATATAAAGTGATAACCCATATTTACCAGACATATTCTGTATAGACATAATATATTTTCTGAGGACTTCAATATTCCTATAAAAAGATCACACGTTACAGATACTGCACCATAAAATTTTACATTTTTCATTAAATAAGCTGCCATAGTTTCAAGATTGTAAATTTAGAGTCTGAGCAATGGCAAAAAATCTTTCATATTGATAGAGAATTTGGTGGAGGTTGTCCTGTCCACATCCACTCACTACCCATTATCACATATTGTTAAACTGAGTTATGAAGTAGTTTTTGTTCTGTTATTTCCATGCGGATATCTATTAAGCTGGAAGCTTAGAACGGTCTTTACAATTTACTTTTCTATAGGTATTTTGTTGCATTGGAAGAGCGTTGTACACCAATAGATTTTTGGCATCATAGAAAAAAAAGCTGCAAAGTTTAGTTGTGTAGACTATAACAAACGTGCAAAACAAACATCTTCCAAGATGTCTTTAGAATGTACTGTCTGCTTGTAAAGTTTCTATTTTGCTGGTTTAGGTTATCTTAATTTTTGGCCCATTATAGCAGAAGGCAGTGTAAAATGATAAACAGAAAGGGTCTCTGCAGAGAATGGTGTAATCTCCTCCAAAGAATTTGAATTTATATAGCGCCAACATATTTCTCAGTGCTTTACAAAGTGCTTAGTCATGTCACCACCTGTCCCTCAAAGGCGCTGACAATCTAATGTTCCTACCATAGTCACATGTCATCACAACAGTCTAAGGTCAATTTTGGGAGAAGCCAATTTAACTATCCTCCTGTTTTTGAAATGTGGAAGGAAATGCACCCAAACATGGGCAGAACATGCAAACTCCTTGCATATAGTATCCTTGCTGAGATTCGAACCAGGGACATAGCGCTGCAAAGGCCAGAGTGCTAACCTGAGCCACTGTGCTGCCCATTCCTATGGATTCCTTGATCTGTGGCTTCAATTTGATGGTGCCTGCCTAGTCCTTGCACTAAAACCATGTGGCAGAGTCGCTGTCAGGACAGCACTTTTTAGGTGTCTATCTAAGTCAGCATTCTGACAACAAATTTTGTTTGGCATTTTTCCTTCTAACTTTAATAAATTGTATTTAAAAGTGTTTATCCAATATTTAATATTGAGAAAGGCTGGAACAGAGTGTAAAATTAGTGCTTGCTTTCTTTCTCTGGCTTGGTGACTTTGGGGTATGAACAAAACAGCCAGGTACAGCCAGCACTTTTAGAAAACGGCAAGCAATAGCATCTTATATATTTCTTACAGGTTTCCCTTAAAGATTTTTTGAAAGTATTTGCATGTCTTAAGGCCAATGCTGCATTTTTTGCAGGTAACACTAAAGCTATTTTACTTGCCAGTAGCTGGGAACAAAACATTTCCCCTTGAAGGCTCTGTAAATTATGATTTTATGGAGCAGCAGTAGCAAGCTATGTTTAGAGGGTCTGGCCTTCAGTGTCATCGTACTGTCAGCTTGGAGTTCAGAGATTCTGGAGGACAGATGCAGTAATTACACCGTGTGTGATGTCCTCCTTGAAGGGGATTTAAATCCCACTTTATTTGACTAAGAAGAAGTAGATTGCTGCATTATATCACCACGTGTGCAAATGTGCTGTGAAATACAGTACTTTCACCATCATGGAACTAATTATTATTTAATTTCTCTCAAATTAAACCACCTACTCTCAAACTTGATGAACATTTATCAAAAATAAAAATCTCTTTATACTCTCTTGCTAATAAGCTCCCTTATATGTAAAATATGATTACCCACTATGTTGACCACAGTATACTGCACCACATGATATTCTAATATGGGCCAAGCTTGCAAAAAAATTGTACACTAACTGTACCGTAAACAAGAACCAAATTTTGGGAAAATTTGAAAAAAGTCATGGTTTAGTGTTCACATGGAATTTGCTTTTCGGTATTCTTTTATTGAATTTAATTTTTTTGGAGCAATGAAGTAGAAACATAAAACACTCCATGCCACACGCTTTTTTTTAATCATTTCTAGACTTGGATATTAAGGAAACATTCAATATATTAAACAGGTACTACTATCTGTAACAGAAATAGAATATTTATTTATTTTATCATGGCATAGACAAGTATAATTTTCAGTGGCTTTTGCCACTGAAGTGTCATTAACCCTCATGTATGACTTTCACTAAATTAAATAAAAAGTCAAAGTCAGACCAGACAATGTCTTAATATCACACTATATATAGTAAATGCAAACAGGGGAAACAAAATAATTTTCCCTGTTTTGGTTCATTTTACATATGTAAAGAATTATTTTGAAAGATTCTGAAAGCTTTCAGCATTTTTACTATTGCATATTTTACAAGTTACAGAGTTATGTCATGTATAGAGTTGGATCTTTTATATTTTATTTTGACAACAAACATCACAATATAAATGATTATTTGTTTTTCAACGTTTAAAAATAAAAAAAATTGATTTTTTTTCAGTCTTCCTGTGTAATTTTGCAGTTTTAAAGCTATCTACAACAGTATACATTCTTTTATTTTTCCATAAATGGAAAGTAGAGGTAAAAGACCGCAGTTTTTTGTCTTTTTTATTAGGTGATAATATTAAACTGTACAAAAAGTTCTTTGGAGATTTACCCCTGAAAGCAGCATTTTTCTGTTTTTGCTTTTGTGGTCCTGGAACTCCAAATCTCAGTGTTTTGGCTCCTTGGAGTTATGTGGCCATGGGTGAAATTGGTTTATATTCTAGTTCAGTCAGTAAAAATAAAATTACTACATACAATTGTCCATGAAAGCCACAATGTTTTCTGGCCGGTCAGTCCCATCCCAGGAGTGTGCGAAGGCTGTTTAAAATTTGGGAAGGAGCAAACAATACTAGTAAGCAGCATGGAAGGTGTCATTATTAGTATTTAGGGATTTACTGACTAGTTGGCTGCCGTCATTGGGACTGATTTGCATTCTCCAACATAGATAAAAAAATCCCTCTGCATGGGGAATCGTCAGACAAAGGGAAAATCCGTAGGAAAAGCATGTAGCTGGTTGACTGTATTTTAAGATCACTTACATTCTTCCGTGCCTTTATTTTCCAAGCAGAGAGTTTCCAAAAATATTAAGTGGACAGTATTCTTGATTAATGATGATTTTTTTTCTAAGACATACTGCGAAAAAAAAGAAATAGGATTTACCCACCATCGCCTTCTCCTGTATTGTTTTCTATAAATATTTTAAAATATTTTTTCTATGGCTGATAAATGTTTTCATAATCACACCATGCCAAAAATTACTTAATTTTGATTGAATATGTGAAGCAACTTCACATCCAAATAAAAAAATTCACAAAAAAAAAAAAAATAATAATGAGAATGATGTTAATCAAAAATAAATATGTAGATGAATTCCAGAAAGTGCCAGGCAGAACTTCCATAATCATTGATGTTGTCAGAAATTTCATAGTTATACACTTTACAAAAACTCATTAATCGCTGAAAATATACATAAAGGCATTTGAAAAATGACTTTGCCAAAAATCACTTTTCACAACAAAATAATCTGGCAGGAGACACAAGCTATGTGAAATGTAAGAAAAAGTAAACAAAGAAAAAAACTAGCATTTTTAGAATGTTGTGTTCATGATTTGGTGATTGTGGTCCCTTTATAGACTTCAGTGTGTATCTAATATATCTTTATATTTCTTCTCTTTCTCCTGGTCTGGGTAGATACCAACTATTTAAATTATATATCACTAATATTTTTATAACAAGATCTGTTGTATATGTACATATTCTGAGCACCTATATTTAGTTTCATTGAGCATTGGCGGTTTCATTTTAGGTATTAGAAATACGTTTTATTTATTTTATTTAGGAAAATGTGTCCTTGAAGTCATGTCCGAACTGAGACAAGTGCTTTGTGAATAAATATTATTTAAATAAACAATAAAGCGTCTTTAAATAAACTTTATGGCCCATACCATGGATCGTTAGTGGAGTGGGAACAGATATGTGAAATTGTTGTAACTGAAACTATGAATATCGGGAATCTGTTTCACGGTGCCTGATTCTTCCTGCCAGCAATGGCACTTTATGAGGAAATTGAATATTGAATTATGAAATGAACGCTCCAGAGCGAACATTAAACATGTAAATCTGTTTGGTTGTAAACAATTCCTCAAAAAAAAAAAATAACTGCGTTTAATCAGAAACAAACTGATTAGATTTGAAGAAGTTTCTGCTAATCAGTTCTTCTCTACAATTAAGGTAAGGGTATCTCTACTGCCTACCTGCTGCATGTCAATTTTTTTTTTTATTTGACAGAAATTTGTGCGCATATGTCAAAACACAAAACATTAATGTCAGAACAACTTGGCAATATACATGACAGATCAGTGCTGCAGAGTGCTTAGTCAGGAATTTCCTAAGTGAATTCTGAAAGTGTCTATTCACTGCAAATTGGAAGTGTTATGATTGACCTAAAATTGCTTCAGTGTAACAATATAAGAGACTGTTTCTGGGAGCTGGAGAAATATTTTGGTATAAAAGCTGCATGTGACAGAAGAGTGACATGAACTAAACTCCCTAATAAAAGAGAACGAGCTGACGAGCTGGGAGCTGATGTACGAGAAACATTTAGCCATTTAAAAAACATCAGCATGAAATTAACTGTATTATTTTTTTTTAGATTTGTTTCTGTCTTGGGCATGTCATATAGTAAATGTACAGTCCTGGGAAGTCACCGATGGGAAGACAATGCAGATTGTCAAAATGTCACCCTAAAAAGGCCTGAAAACTGGTGTATTTGTGGAGTAGACTCTTCTGTAAGCAGAGGTTGTGTCTGTGTTAATTTCTTTCTTTCGCTTTTTTTTCACGATCAGCTAATCACTTGCAAGACAACAGAGGTCATGTGTATATGGAGGTAGTAAGGAAGGGTAAATTATCTTGCCTTCTATTTACAATGGACAGTTTACCAGAATGGTACGTTTCCGTTACATGATAACATGTTACATTATCATTGTATCTACTTTATGTCTAGAATCTGAGGTGACTAAACACAAATAAGTACCATTGGACTTCTGTATCATTACATCAGTAGCTGTATCACTGGCCATATAAGTCAGGTGTGATCACATTGGTTTGTTCAAGAATTGTGCCATCACTCAAGAACAAGTAAAGATGCTCAAATAGTGTTTAGTGTCTCTTCCAGTGATAAGTACCTTTTGTTTCATATTTTTCTTATGTCCTTGTTTATATATAAAATATATATTATAATTTATACAGCGCCATAAACTCTGTTACTGCAGAGAAAATATGTCAACTTCACAGATTTGTCCTTTAATGCAGCATAGTATTTCCACAGACATGAGGCAGGATACTATCAAAAGCTTCATAATGTCAAACAGAGTAGATGGTTCACGCTTGAAGGGTTCTGCATTACAAGGGAATCACCTGCATAATTCACAGCATTGTGTAGAGCCAAGAAAAAACCTTGGGTAAGAGTGCCAGGTACAAGAGTTCAATAAATTTATAATGTCTTCCTCTTTCCTGAATTCTTCTAATCCACCATCCCAGCTGTTGGATATAACACCCACTGTAATAAAGCTATGTTACTGTCTTTTATACTAGTACTACCTATGGCTTAAATGCAAGTCTTGTTTTTGGGTGTTTTAATTATAAGGGGGAAATTAACTTTTCAGTAGTCAACAGTAAACCACTCACTTATAGTTCAAATGATCACTGTGGTCAGTGCAAATGTCCTTTTTGCTGGAGGTGGAGCAGGACACTAATGGCATTTAATAGCTCTTTTGCTTGTTGTGTATACTTCAGTGAAGAGGCGCGTGATGTGGAGAGGAGTTGGATTGCATATGAATCTGTTCATTTCTGAATGCATAGAGGACTCCGGGGTGCACAGTGCAAATACGCAATAAAAGAGGCATGCTTTACACGGAGTACAATATTCTGATAAAGCTGAGAGATGTTATGATAAAACAATCATTTTGCCATCAAATTTCCATCTGCAAACTCTTCCAGTGATGTCGGTAAAGATGACAAATTTCCTAATCCATATTTGGTGCAGCTGTCTGTCCATTTCACAATTTTGGCTAAGACTTGTCCTTCTATGTTATCATCAGATGACAGGAAATTTCTTCTGAGGTATCTGGGCTAGTTTACTGGGTGAGCTTTGTTGCTATTATTTGTACACCAGTTCCTCAGGCACTACACCTATTCATCAGCCCATGTAAAATACGTTACTTATAGCTGTTTGAAGTAACCCTTTTACTAAATCGAAGTCTTTTAATAAACTGTATATGGGAATGCGAGCAGCCTAATGTAAATAGTTGTACCAATGTGATGTTTATATATATATATATATATATTATATAAATGATATTTCATTTTTATTTACAATGAGTATATAGTAACTTGTGTGTATGTGAGACATTGTTTTACTGTTCCTTTCTTTCTGTAAGTCTTGGAGACCACTATAGAACAAAGTAATTTCTTACAGTACCTAGTACTGCTGCCTACCATGCCTGACACCGAGCTCACCACAGACTCACTGCAGTCCCCCTGTAATTACCTCCCTGTAAGTACTCTTTGCCAACTGTGCTTAAATAGTAAACCAATAGCTACCAGCTTTTAGTGCAGATAGACGTTGGTTACAAGTTAAGTTCAGGGCCATAATCAAGTCTATAATTCCACCACTCCCCACTTCTGATTAATTGGGAACATTTAGTGAAGTTGGGTAAAGTGCAGAAAACTGAAAAACAGTTTTGAAGATCTAAGTGTTGGTTTAGGCCAGAGGTGGTGGAGAGAGTGATGAGGCTTATTTTTTACAAAGCAAGTTGATCCCACAGGTTGGCAATTTGGCCACATTTATCTGGAAGACTTACTTATGTCAATCAAAGCCCTACACTGCTACCATGGCCAGTAAAAGTAATGTTCGGCCATTGCTTCGGAAAATGTGTTTTTTTGCTGATTAGACAAATGCTTATTTCCACCGGAATTTAGTGGATGTAATACATGCAAGCAGACCCCCCCCCCTCCCTGCCATTATAAAAGACAAAAATTCAAATGTTGTTAACCATGTTTTACAAGGAGAGAAGTATGGCTGCTGTTTTTTTTACTTTTATTTTTTAGTTTACCGTGAATTCACTTGGATCCACAAACAAACTACAGGTGTGATCAGTGTTCATATTTCCACCTTACAGGGCACTGCAAGCTTAAAATAACCCACCCATAGTGTTAGAATATTTGTACACTGTATTATTCTTTGTCAGCCTAATGGGCAAATTTTGGCAAATGGTTTTGGACAAGAAAGAAATAAAAATAGTAATATTTAACATTAAAATAATTCACCAGCAATAACAGGAATCATATACAAATATGTATTGTTATGGCACATTTTTACAACATCTGTATTTTTTTTTTTCTCCAAGGAAAAAATTTGCTATCTTTTGCATTTCTAGGGATTTCCCAGAATGCATCAGTCTGAGTAGGACCATCCATAGTGAACAGAGTCTTTTTTTGGCGGGGGCAACTGTTGTGTGTCTCTGCTGTATTCCGACCGTTAACAATTACTGCTGTTTCTGAATTCACCGTTTTCTGTGATCTGTAATTTAGTTGGGTTTGTGGGTGAAATTCCATTACGTGTTTGCATGCTGTACCTCTCTTTTAGCTGCGTTAGGGCGCTCATTAACCTGGCATTGGCGGCATCCAGTGATGCAATACGCTTTTCCTGAAATGACAAGAAGGCAACTTTTGACTTAGAAATTTACATTTGTCTGATGGTTAGTAAACATTCTCAACTAGGAAGCTCACAGTATGTCTGTACATCAATAACTAAATAACTGAACATTCATAATAGGACCAAAGAATGGATAGCCAGGGCAGTTAGAACAGAATCACCAAGTCTGTTCTTTTACACCCTCCCTTGCCAAAAGTTGGTTTTTTTTCATAAATGTTTAAACACATATTAGTGCCTGAAAGATACTTATAACCGCAGCATATTATACATTTTCTTTATTATTATAATAAGCATGAATAAATATTGTCTTAACTAGGAATAGCAAAATTAAAGGCTGTGAATCAGTCCATGACCACAACAAGTACCCTAGCATTTTCTTTCAAGGACAGTTTTGCTTTTTGGCTTTATAGGTGAAGAGACCTTCTGGTCTGTTAAAAACATTGACAAGTTAGTTAAGTGAAGGAAATCTCTCTTGTGCCCCAGATAGCAGTAGAACCTAATGTGCATTCTAACCCTCCCAACCCTATTCAAAACTAAGAGTTGGCTATACATGATATTGAATGATATTTTTCTCATAACAGGTTTCCTTTCAGAAATGCCTTACTGATGGTCATGTTTTTAGCTTTGTGAGATGCTGCTGACTTTGCATCTGTGAAATAAAGAATATTTATTTACCCATTCAGCGGTGCCAGTTATCAGTGTGCTGCCTGAATTGGCAGAGATGAGTTTACTACAGATATATATCTGTGGAAATAAGATACTGGATACAATTTCCTTCTATTTGAGAATTGTAGCGTCAAGTAAGTGACAGTTTCGGGATATGAATGGTGACAACAAGCACATAAAATAGAAGTGTATCTTGTGGAAAGACTTGCGAAATGCTGGAGATGTTTTCTTGTAATAATTACAGATATGAACATTGAGAATGTTCTAAGAATTACAAAGCAGCTTAATAAAATTTATATGCAGCCATGAAATTTGAAGGCAGAGATTCGACTTTTGTCGGATTAAAAGTTTTGATTATAAATTGTAATTAACTCAGGACAAGAGACATTGATAAGGCATTTTCATAATTTCATAGTTATTAGAGAATGTGGCCTCATTTGTGCTAGATGGGATGAGGGATGTGTGAAGGCTTGATGTGCTATCAGTTAAGGGGTTCTTCAGGGAAATGTATTAATTTACATTAGATATTTTTTTGGCACTGTCTTCTCTGTTCCCTATGAAATTAAATAACGTTTTGCGGAATCAATAATTTCCTACCTAATTGCCATCCTGGGTGGTACCACTGTGCTAGTTACACAGAGGGCAAAACTTTTTTTATTGTCTATCTAGAATTACCATGGCACCTGTCAAATTGTGATATATGCATACCTGTGCATCAATAATCTTCTGTTTGGAGTCCACAGCTGCCTGCATCTCTGCATGATCCTTCTTCAGCTCTTCCTCCACAGACATCAACCTGTAGCAAACAAACCGCACAATAATCCACTTACTACAATGATAAAAGACTGCGGAGAACTTGTATAAGAATGAATCAGAGAAATTAGAGATAATTTACTGTGGGTTGGGTTGCGGATACTTACTGTGCTGCCTTCATTGCATCTTAGCAGAGACAATAGTATTGATATACATTAGCTTTTCTACTGCCCTCTAGTGGTTGTTTTTTTTGTAAGCAGTCTTTGCATAATATATTCTAGCCAGCAACAGGAAATTATCTAGATTTACAGGATGGTGATTGTAGTTTCACAAAATTAAAGTAAATGAGGAAAGACAATAAAGTTCAGAGAATCTCAGTCAAGAAGCAGATTTCTCCGCTTATTGGCCTTATTTACAGTGTTTAGCTGCCTGTCTAGCTGCACTACACAGGACAGTGTTGTGAGGACAGAACACTTACCATGTATTAGGGCAATGATTTCTGAACTGCAATTTGCACATCTCTTCCACAATACCTTACAGTTTCCTGCTGACACTCCATGCCACATGGTGTCCTGACTACCAATTTGCCCTCCTGACTGCTCCGTGTAAAAGTGAGTTAGCTCAAGAGAACAATTTACCTAAGGAGTGTGTGGTTTGGTTGCTTTAGGTTTCAGGTATCAGTATTCTTTGCACTTTAATAAATTAAAATACATTCAGATAAATCTAAAAATAAGCCTGACCAGACCAGCTTTAGTGCTATTGATTTGTGAATGTATAATCTCTGGCTCTAGTTCTGATATTCTGCACATTATTTTATGTAAACCAAGTGTTTTATAAAGGACCTGTCAAACCCTAACAATTCTCTAATGTTTCCTCATTGCAAAAGTTCTAGGACACTGGGTTATTGCAGGTCCCACTACAATCACTGGCGCCTCACAAGCAACAATCAATGTCTCTCCTATTATTTTGATCCTTGTGTATGGTTCAATAGCTTTGACACCTGGGTGCTCTGATCTTTGACATATATTAGCCCAGTTCACAGTTGCCATGCACTGAATTATTATTGAAGAGGTTAATACAGGCTACAGGAAAAATGTTTTGTGTTTCAACTTTCTGTAAAGTTGAACTTTCTGTTAAAGTTTTATTTCCAAATTCCTGCCTGCTGACAGTCTAACATGGTGTTTGGTGGGTGACATCTAGCAAAATAGGATGGATTAACTTACTATGCAAAAATGTAATCAGGTGCCCGAACAGCAGACATCATTGCAAACATATGCTGATTAGAGGTTAAAAAACCTCAGTTCACAAACCTAAATATCCAGATCTGGAATGTGATTGCAGAACAAATCTTCCCTTATCATCCAATAAAGTCATAGCTGTAGCAGGAGATACTTTTAGAGCTGGCCTAATGTATCCATGTGTGTTATGTATCTTGTATAGTCAGACAGATTTTGTAATTTTTATAAGGCAACAAAACAGCATGACTCCAGGTGCCTCCTGGTTCTTAGCCTGGACTGACTGGATAATAAATTCTGCATTTTATGATGCTATTTTTTTATAACCCTCCAGGTGTGATGCAGGATAGCCCTGTCTGAGCTTCTGGGTATTTACAAACATAACAGCAGTTTTTTTTTCATATTATGAGTGTGCAATAAGTCACACTGCAGCCTATTACACTAGAAAATAAGATGAGCACAAAAATATTCAGAATAATGTACATTTTTTTCATTTACGTGAAACAAAAACACAGGCTCCAGTCTGGACTTTTTTTCAGTGCAGGAAGGGGGTAAGGGAAGGGATAGAACTTTCACTTCCTGTCCAACTTGTGTAGCAAGATATGACAAAATGTTAACAGGATCGGAAATGAGGGCATTTTTCCCAATGAAGATGAGAGGGTGGCGGGACAAAACATTTTGGAGTTCCACTTTATTCGCTGAATTTTTTTTTAGAAACCCTTGTGTGCTCAGTTAGGGACACAGCAAGTCTCTAATTTCAGAACTAAAAAAAAAAAAAAAAAAACTTGCCACATCAACTTAAAAGTTCAGAAAACGAGGATATTTTCCAAACTGCATTTCAGCAATGCATTTCATGCATATACGAACACCTTTGATGCCATCTGCAAATGTTTGATCAGCACAACAAAACACAAATGCCTGCATGTCCTTAAAGGAAACCTGCTTAATACATCTTTTTATTAGAGGCAGCCTTGACTGAATAAGTTGCATGCCAACTTCAGGGCAGTAAAACTAGTTATTTATTGCACAAGGTAATAACAATGAAGCTAGTATGTAACTCTCAGTAGAAAGGATCCAGAGCTTATGAAAATGAAAAGAAGCAAACTCAATAAAGGTAACAACTGTGCTTTAGCATTGTGACAGGTTTGCTTTCACAATCAATCAAGACCAGCATGTCCTGTTATTCACAATTAGACTGCTTTAAGCATCCCATCATCAGTCATACAATAGGTGGCTACTGATAAGAAGGGTCATGCTTGCCACTGAATAAACACTAGTGCCAATAGAAAGGTTTTTGGTAGCCACAGATAACTCCACCCCAATAAATGTATGTAACAAAAGAGGATTTAAATAAATAGGCAGCGATGTTGTTCAGTGGTTAGCACTCTGGCCTTCGAATGGAATCTCAGCCAGGACACTATCTGCATGGAGTTCGCAGGTTCTCCCTGTGTTTGCGTGGGTTTCCTCCGGGTACACTGGTTTCCTCCCACATTCCAAAAACATATAATTCTATTAACTGGCTTCCCCCAAAATATGTCGGTGCTATATAAATACTGTGTAATAAAAATATAATGTACCTGCTTATGATGCCTTTCATCTGCATCTCTTTGTCCTCCTGCTGTCTGCGCAGACGATCTTCACTCTCTTCCAGTCGTGCCTGGTACTCCAGTAGAATCTTTTGAGTCTGCTCATCCTGGCTCTTGCAGCGGTTTTCATATTCCTCCAGCTTTTTATTGGAAAGACGCAGTTTGTCTTGGAGGACCATAATCTCTTGCTGGTACTGCTGGGAGAAATGAGCAGTAATGGTTCTCCAAACTTTACCAACAAAAGTATAATCAGCTAGTAAATTACAATGAGGCCTTAAACTTCTGCAGAAGGGAGAACTCAAATATAACACCCAGATCTTTGTTACACAGTGATTAGGAGACCACTGTAAAGAAACAGATTTCCTCTCCCTTAGTAGGGAACTTTTCAGACCTACTTATTCTCATGTCAACTAATGCAATTATACAGTTATATACCAAAAGCTCCTCTATGGTGACAGGACTTCGGTGCCATCTGGCAATCAAATCATGGGGAAAAATCAGAAAGGACACAAGTAGTAGCACAGAGCAATACAATTTTATTACACTTTAGAGGGATAAAGAAGCAATCTCATTGTTGACTCCAATAAGTGGAACTAATTGACTATGAAGGTATTTTTAATTGGACATTTAATTGGAGGGTGGTCTTTATTTATTTGGTGTAATTCAGACTTCTCCATCAAAAAAAAAAAAAAAAAAAAAAGACCAGACAGAACTGTGAAAATTGAGGTTAATTGAGCGACGGACAATTATGATCTTTGCTTGTAATGTCTTTTTTACCAGACAAACACAAAACAGTTTTCAAAAATGCAAATAATATTTGCAGATTTATTTACCAACAAAATATTAGATCAAGCTGCTAGCATGCACTTCTCCAAGATGGCGTCACCAGAATTACTTTTTACCCTGTTGATTGTTAAAAAGGGGAACACTCTTTCCACTCAGAGTGGTATGCCCTGTCCCACCAATAAGCCATTAGGTCCACCCATCTACATGTGGTATGCGCATATAGCTAAGCTAGCAGCTACCAGCCTCTATTAGTAAAGCAACTTTGGGGGAGCTTATAGCAGAACATTGAAGAAATGTATGTACTGACAGCTTTGTCTACAAATCCTACTCTTTCTAGCACTACAGGCCAAAGACTACAGAAAATTCTGTGCAAATGTATGAACTGTTCGGACAATGCCCATACTAACCTGTTAGCACAGATCATTTTGTGGTGGAACTCTGAGCAGGATGATACCTGTGATGGCTTTATCGCTTGGGAAACCAGTAATCAGGATACCTGTTGCTCCTTTGATAACACACTTCAGCCTTTAAGCTACTTACACATGCTAGATTAGTGTCACCCTAGATAAATTATTTTGTACAGTAGTCCCCTAACATTGTTCATTATCACATCCTGGCAGGTCAATGAATGACCTAGCACAGATGACTGCTGTACTTTCCTATGGATAGAGCACATCTGGGTGCCACCTGCTCATGCGCCCCCTTTCCCATAGAACAGGGGTGGGCAAACTTTTTCAGTCAGGGGCCACAATCTGATAAAAAAATTTGACGGAGGGGCCAGGCCGATGGGAGAATGGGTAGGGTTATGCCATCATGATGTCACTGAACGTGACATCATGATGGCATAACCCTGCTCACTCTCCCATCCCAGATCTGAGCCTGCTATTGGAGAGTCAGCGGGTTGTGTGCAGGGACACAGCCCGCCCACCTCCATGAGCCGGGATACAAACAGAGGATGTGTTCCGCGGCTCTGGCCAGTGCACCCCCCGCCCATCAGGGTCCTTCTTCTAACCCTGCTCAGGGTGGCACCAAAAGGGCCAGAGAAACAACCTTTTATTGGCCTGTATACGGCCCACAGTTTGCCCATGCCTGCCATAGAACATACCAGTGATGTGTGTACAGCACTTACTAGTTCCCCTTTTACAGGGAACAAGCAGGAAAGATAGTTTCCAGTGACTGCATTCTAATGTATGAACAGGCCTTTATGGACCTTCTCCCACAACCTTACAGCATGGATACTCGGAGGGTCTTTTCCCACTCACGCTTATGGTTTTTGGCACAGTGACACAGATTGCACTGAACACACATTCCATTTTCTCAAGAAAATGGGTGTGCAAGGCATATTTTTGCCTGCCTCATTTTTTGTCCTGCACACTGCAAGGCAGCACATATGTTCTCTATCTGAGATATGCATTACAATGTGGTGAGAAGCAGGTATGTTTGATTTGACTGTATACATAATTTAGGGTGCCCATCATACCCTTAAAAACACAAGTAGGAAGGTGCCCTAAGTGTCGTTGCTGAATTAAACCAATATTTTTTTTTTTTTTTAAATAATGTTTAATAAACATTTACAGCTTACAATATGTTTCATGAGCAGTACTCCTCTGCTGCAGCTGTAGGCTTTGCATTTTGCAAACAGTAAGTCAAATTGAACCATCAGACACACAAAAACAGGCTAAGACTATGGGCTTCAGTCATTGTGTATAAATGCAACCTTCTTGTAAGTAGAAGAAAGTTTACCTTAGAAAATCACTACTACTGCACACATCAAACACTGACATCTGGCCAGAACTTCTCATTAATGGTAAAATGGCATATCATTAGGAAAAGAGAATTTTCTCTGGCTGCCTAAAACAATCAGGACTCTGTGACAATTTCAAATAAGAATAAATATTATAATGGTGGTAAAGATTTGTCCTTTTAGCCCTCCTGAACTCAACTGACACTATAATGGACACCACTGATGTTCCGCCATCTCGTATTATTGCTATAAAAGGGTCACCTGTCAGCATCTCTATCTATTCTATTAAATTAGGACTAATAATTAGTTATTGATTGATAATGATTAATTAATGATTATTTTCAGGTATTAATTGAAGCTTTAAGCTGCAGAGAAAGCCAGATCTTAAGTCTCCTTTGTATTGATAATCAACAGTGCTGAGAGTGCAGGCAGACTCAGAGCGGACAGTTGTTGGCGGCTCTGTGCATAGAAGGCAAGGAGGCCATTACTGGCAATTATATTTTTCTGTGTTCTGTGTATTTACATTTTGCTCAGTGGGGGGCTAAGAGGTCTTTCTAATCATTGTGTAAGACTGGAAGAAGCTGCTTGCTGTGTTTGTACTTCAGGCGGCAACAGCTCTCAAAGGACAGGGCGGCCTGTTGCTTGCCGATCACCATCCAGCAGTGCCCTCTAGCCTGAGGATAGCAGTTTTAAGGGACAAGCTCAGACCTGGAAAGATTTCATTTTTCTAATGAGGTTTTTGTGTGGAGATGGGCACACGCGGGGGTCCCTTCGGAATGCGTTACTGTCTGAAGCTTGTGATGAGAGATGGTGGACCAGCTACACACAGAATACAATGTGAAATTCTGAACTTCAACCAGCCATCATGTGACAACAATGCACTTCCAACCATCAATATTTATTACAGATCCTAGGTTAATCATATTGTAATACAAACAGTTACAGAGTTGCAGTATTTGGAAGAAAAAAATGGTTTTATTTGGGTTGTATGGGTGAGTTTTACATTCTGCAGTATGGTCACTAGTAATCACAGATATACATCAGCCGTAGTATAACCTGCAAAAAGCAGAAAATTTTATCACCTGCTACTATGTCAGCTAAACAACGCTTTATTCATTTCAGAGCTGCAGGCAATAAGGACAGGAACATTTTTATCTGTTACTTACCACCAAAATGTCTCCCTGGGTTCTTATTTATTTATTTTTTAATGATGTGTCTAAAAGCAAACTGGTGTTAACATTGCTTTCTTTTATTTTACCAGTGAAGCCTGGTAAACACCTAATATGGCACAGTAATAGAGAGAGACAGACAATGCTGGACTGAAGCACAAAAAAAAAAAAAAAAAAAAAAAAAAAAAAAAAAGTCAACATGGCAAGCTGGCTCGTGCTGCCAGCCAACATATATGTAAGTATTTTATATTGTCCTTGCTATCATTTATTAACAGAACAAAAGATTTGGGTGTGATGTATTTTTTTTTTCAACTTTTGATGGTTAATACATTATAATGTAATTAGCACACAAAGAGGAATGATAACTGCACCTTTACTAACACTCTGGCTTTGTTCACACTGCTTGTAGCTTTAGATGTTAAAGAAACACGTAGAGCATTTCTCGTTTGCATTGTGTTTTCTACACGTTCATAAATGCAACACAAAAGCTAGAGGAAGGGATAATAAAGGAAACTAAACAAGATGCAAAGAAAAAAAAATGTTAAAGGTTAAAAATGGTACTCACAAACCTAAAAACACCAGCGCTAACAGAGTGTCTGGCTGGACAATATATTCTGCATGTGTGCAGTAAACAGAACGGTTGCAAGAGGTCATGCAGAAGTTTAGTGCTGCACAGTTTGTATTATTCACAACCTAAGCCTTACACCAGCTGGCTACTGTCAACGATAATTACAATTATCCAATACCAGAATGATGCATTATATGGATTGGGTATATGTGAGGATCAAACAGTTTTTCTGCAGATATAAATGATATATTTATTTATTTCAAATCTCCACTAAGTACTATTTATCTATCCATGAGTTCCATGAATGGTCCATGTAAGGCATAGCAAAACATTAAGAGAGCCGTCAAAAGGTAAAATATGAGTGGCTATAGCCTATACTTTATAGGATGACTTACCAGATAGATTCACCTGGAACAAGAAGATGCTCAGATGCAAGAGAAGTAATCTTTTAAACAAAAGATTCATTGGATCTTATTAGACCAGGCATATTACTGACTGGGCTTTGCTCACTTTAGTTAATGCCCTCCATGGTGCCTTTTTGATTTGAGCGTCTACAATGTGTTTTCTAAGACTGACTGAGACATTACAGGGGGGTTACAGAATGAGGGATGGAGAGCTGAGAAAGGGAAATTCTGAGGATCTATCCAATTGCAGTTACCTTTTCTATTTGGGTCATCTCCTCCTTATTCCTCATATTATCCCTGTGCTTGAAATCTGGCTCAGTGTTTTCATCTTCTAACATCATATTCATATTCAAGAGCCATGCGGCTGTGCGGTCCAAAGCATTGGGGTTCACAGGTGAAGGGGCCTAAAACAAAACATACAACCAGAACAAAAGAAAGCAATGAAATTGAAAAAACAAAAACATGAGCAGCAAAAGAAAAATGGAAATGATCTCATGTCAAAGGCACGGCTGCACACAATGATACTCTGGGGCCTGCAGGCTTTTCATCCGTTGTGGAACATATTTAGGGGCATGTTGGAAACTGTAGTTGTACAACTGCTAGAAAGCCAAAAATCAGGAAAAGACTAGATAACTATCTTGAAAATAAAAATAGTGCTGAATACAATAAATTGTAGTGCAAAGCCAATGCTTTGGAATCTCTTTGGAAATTGTCCCACTAATTTTGCCCTTTATTTTCAGACTGGCGATAGTTTTTTTTTTAGTTTTTTTTGCCCTTTGGCGATAGTTGTCCTGTGTAATATGGAGACACACTATGTCTTTGGGACAGAAATGGCATCAGAAACACCTGCAGGTTAGCAACTAACCTCTTGAACCAGACACTGGCAGACAATGGCACAATAACGGCACAAAAAAATATCTGTTTTTTTGTATATAGACGATATAGTGAGCAGAGCATAGGGAAGTTGTAGGTACCGCAGCAATGAACATTCAATAACTTAGTAAGTGAAGATTAGCACATAAACGTTGAGCTTATTTGAAGCTAACTGCTATATACTGCAATATTTATATATATATATATATATATATATATATATATATATATATATATTTATTTTTTAATTTTTAGCTATGGAATTGCCTATTGATATCCAGTGGCAACAAAATAATCTCAGGATACCAAAATAATAATAAAAAAAAAAGACAGCCAACTGAAAAATTTCAAATTTCTTTTTACAATTACTCTGCCACAGTTTTGTGAATATGCTGTTGTGATGGTTGAACTGCTATGCTTTGAATATCTACACGGAGAAAGTAGGATGTCACCACCATGTAATGCATACTGTAAAATAATGACTCCTCAGTTATCCCTTGTGATAACTCTAGGCTCTAATGTGCAGAGGGCATCTCAGCTTTGTGCCATTTTGATCTTTAGACACAAGCTACACCAAGATATATCCATATATCCACAGTGTTACAGTCATGAGTATGCCTTATAGCCTTCTGTAATGCATATTCATTATGAAGCATCAAACTGCATTCTGTAAAGACAAAATTTGTTCATGCGAATTAACTGTGCATGGCAAACTACAATAATTTTAGAAACATGGCCAGTAAAATTATTAATGGCAAACTGATGAAGATAACAAACTGCAGGCAAAAAACAGTTTACAACATACTTATATCTGACTCCACAGTGCAAGTTCTAAAGGACCAAAGTGTCCAGTTGTAATCCTGCATCAATAAAACCTTTGATCTAGGTCATTAGCTGGAGAATTTTATCCCCATTTATAATTTTGGTTCTCATTTAGGCTACAGAGAAAGAGAGAAGAAACATTTGTGTAAAACTGAAAATTGATGCCATGTCCAAAGCAGCGTCTACAACACTCAGCATTCCACAACTGTCACAAGGAATTTCTAACTATCTGACTTTAAAGAATTGATATTTCTGTAATTACAGTATTGAAGTGTACAGGGAAAATATTCTAGGAGGAAAGCAGAAGTCTGAACGGAAATGATAAGTGAGAAATCATTTATGATTCCCTCTTGGGAAGATGGAGTTGGACAGTTGATCAGTTTAATGGAGAGGCAGCAGACAACTGTTACTCATATTCACATATTAGTAAGCCAAAGGTAGATTGAGACCTGGAAGGGGGCTGTGAACTTCTGGGGATGAGGAGTCTCAAGCAATTATGCAAGAAATTCATTATCTGAAGTGTTGCTACATGAAAATAACAAGCATAAGCTGAATAATGAACAAAAGTGTAAATCACATGAGGCAGACAAGTAATATTACAAAGAAGAATCAAAGAAATGAAGAATAGAAACTTTACTGACAATTACCTATGCTCTTGTGTCATGAACTGTGAACACAGGAGCAGTGGACAGGACAGACTCGGACATGGACCTATAATGGTGGTTTAGAATAAGTTCTTGGCTAATATTTGTATAGGACTCACACAGAAGGATGGCAACAAATGTCACCTCAAAATGATGCTGTACTTAAGCCCAATACAGACGCAACCTGACATTGCTGACTTCTTTGTTCTCTTCTGAAGTATTTATTGACTGAAGTGCCCAAACTACTAAGGTGTTGGAAGTTCTTTTAGTATATGCAATGTCTAGATGTATTTTGCACATGTACAGAAGTTAATCCATACTTCCAGTTTCACCTTATTAACTAAATATAGGCCATGCTGTACATGCAGTTTACATGGCTCTTACAGATCAGACTGAACCCAATCCCTGCAGGCAGAACCAAGTCAGTAGGGCAGTGCAGAGAGCAAAGTTCACAGTGCAACCACCAATCACAAAGTACCTCAGATCTGCTCGGAAATAGGAAGATCAAATAATTAATGTATGATGAAGTGTGTGCAAAGTGTTTTTTCTGTGTAGCCCACAATAAACTGTTATTGTGAGGCAGAGTACACAAAGAAGAGTCTGAAAATTATTTCATAGAAGAATCTTGATTGTTTTATCTATTCTAGCTTAGAAAACAGAATCGTTAAGGAATGCTCAGTTTGTATGCGGTACTGCTATAAGAGAATATGTATCCGAGTGTCTCCTGGATCTGCAGCGCAAAATATTCTTAACAGGTCCACATGGTGAAAGTTAGAATTGATTTTTATATCAATATTTGCAGAATTGGCAATGCAGCTACAAATGCAATACAGATAAAAGAAGATTTCCATACAAAGTTAGAAGGAAATGCTTACTTTGAATTACCCTCAAAGTCTAAACTATAGTCAAGCTTCACAAATTGTCTTCCCTGCCCAGCTGAGTTGCTGCTGGGGAATCTGTGCACAGGTCAGTCAGAGCTTATATTGGTTATATACCGGTATGTGCCCATCCACCAATGGCAGCAGAAGCAAAGAGGGCTTACACAGGTTAATTGATAACAATAGGAACACATCAACCTTTGAATGGAATACAGTTATGTCTACATTAAAGTATAAAACATCTTTACGGTTTAATGTGGCTTAAGACCTTAGATGGGGGAGTCAAGACCTAAAAGGCCGCAAACTTGGTGCCCAGTGACTGGGTGTTCCTGAGATTTGTTTGTGTGTACTCAATGCCAGCACCAACTGACCACCAAATAACCTCACCGACACCACAAATCATTCTCTGACCTGTCTAAAGAGAAATGTAATATGCATCTAATTAGGCAAGCCTTCACACTACAGTTGTTGGTAAATATAAAGGACATTGTTCAATCAGATTGGAATATGTGTCCAGCTTTAGGTTAAACTTCATAAAAGGTAGAAGTAATTGATTTTATAATTCCCATGGTAACCACATGTTATGTCTGCGGGTTAATGTTAGATGGTGAATGTAGTAAGACTGTAAGGGAAAACAAGCTGTGCACCCAAGCATATTCCAGAACATTGGAAAACTCCATTGTGTATGTCACATTTAGATTCCAGATTTTATTGAAGAATTATAGGCAGTTTTTCTTTCTAATAATATTCAGGTTCTTCACACTTTTGACAAGAAGGTATAAAATAATAAACATTTAACATAATAAACATTTTGTAAGTACTCAGTGCTCAATAGAAAATTCCCAGCTGAAAAATTATCCTCGATTTGTTCCTGTGGACTCACTTTCCCTTCAAATAGAAGTGTAGGATCAAACATTCAGACAGTACATGGATATCACAAGTAGCAAATGCTGCTTCTGCTGCAGATAATGTTTTAATAGGAGACCAGGGAAGGAACATTACAGATTCACTTTGCTTGCTATTACTGCCTTTGATTCTGATTCAGTGCATTACCATATAGCTTAACGCTCGGCACCAGTCTGTCCTCAAAATTAGTATTGATCACTACAATACACATGCTGATACATGCTATAACGCCTAATGTCAACACTTGCAGAGTTATTACTCATAAATCAATAGCTGTAAACAAAAAACCTGCAAATGTGATTGATGGTTAGAAATAGAGATGATGAGATGAGCTGGAGAACAAGACAGAGGGTTATGTGCCTCAATCCAGATGGAACTAAGGTCTGCCATTATAACAAGGTTGTACAATACCTTACCATCCAAAATGGTGCATATGGCTAGTCTCTAATATTCTACAGTTTTAGAAGCTTTTATACATGGGCATTTAAGATCCATAGGCCCCTGTTTACTTTTTTGCAAGATTCCAATTTTTCCTCTGAAAGACATTCCAAAAAAAAGGAACCTTCGTTAGGTGTTTGTTGCTTTCTGTGTGCTTATTTGAGAGATTTTCCTTCACATCCTGTTCAAAAAGACACCACAGGTAAATCCAACCTTGACAGCGGTCACTGGAACAGGTTTCCCCATTTTTAGATTTGCTCTCAACTCCTGTTCCAGTGATAGCCGTTGTAGATTTTTGGCGTGGTAAAAGCAAGTCACATCACAAAGAATGAGAATAAATCTCCCTAATGGAAACACAGATAATAATAAAACCTAGCAGAGGTTATAACTCTTTCACTTTTCGCCCAATTGCAAGTTTGTTATTGCCATGGACAACTGGAATTGATCATATAACAAATCACTATTCTGCACACTACACCACCAATATGATTGACCACACAATACACAATTATATTACTGTCATGTGGGTTGATAGTGTTAAACACTATACTCAGTGTAATGAGCAATTACATTGAAAAAAATTACAATGCCATCCTAATACAGTGTTTACATTACAAACCCAACAAACCCACTGAACATGATCATAATGTAGACCCTGACTAGACATAAACATACAATTACAATACACTATACCCCCAACAAGCCTTACCACAGGACAATTATAATGCAATTATAATACTCTGTACCTCCAATATGACCAACTACATTGGATAGCAACATGATAAAGTGTTAACACACTACATAAAAAACAACACTATAACATGAGTGACCACTGGACAATACAATTCTAATACACACTGTACATAGAGAACTATACTCCAACATGACCAACCATTGGACATATTTATATTGCCATTATATCACACGCTCTACATAGAACAAAATACCTTCAACACATGACCAACCATTGGACATAATCATAAAAACACTACGCCCTAATATGACAGTCTACGGGACAGAATTATGATGCAATTCTAATGTACTACTCTGTTAGTATAGTATACCCCTAACATGACTACAGAGGTTACCCTTCTTGGGGGGATAGGTTTAGAAAAAAAAATATAAAGAATATGTTTTTCTTTTTAGTTTGGTGTTAATGGGACGTGTACCATTTTTGTTTACATTTTGCACACTATTAAATTTGTAAGGACTGGCCTGCAAGTTGCAATGCAGTGGTGCTGGAGAATATTGGGCCAAGTTAGGGCAGTTCTCCTCCTTTCTCCATGAATGACCTTGATATCCAATTGAAGTGACAGAGAAATGGCTGCTTTTCTGCCAACAGTTCTCTGTTATAGTAATCATTTGTACTCTGAAGGACTGTAATAGAAATAAAATGACACTTTAATCCATTAAGAGGCATAATGGTCTTCTTACAACAGGTCTTGCAAGATTCATTGGTGATACTGCGGTTCTATCGCCTACCTAATTATAACTGCTGAAACGCTAGAAGGATAAAAGGTGTTTGATTCGGAAAGGATTTGTCACTGTACATAGTTATCATCTCACAACACAATTACATCATAAGTAATCACAGAGCGGACATTCAGAAAAAAATAATTTCTGTAACTGTATATTCTGCTGATCCCTACTGTCGTTTTAAAGCATAGAAAGTGGGAAACTAACAGATTACTTAAAATTCAATCAAAAAATTTAGCCAGAAAACAATATGCAAATGTATATGTTACAAGGAAAACAAAAGGCTTCTGAGCATAAGCCTTTAGCACGTCTACTTCAAATTGATGCTCTGATCATCATTTCTGAATTGGTGATGCTTTAGTGATGGAACTTCCTAAACAGAGCAAGAGCATGCCAGATGAAATGACAAGACTGATCCACAGCAATAATAATATGCAGCTTGCACTCTCTTTCTCTTTTGAACACAACTCTTTCATAAATCCCAATAGTTATCCTGCTCCCACTTTCCAAGGATACAATCCCATATTTCATATCCAAAACACATATATTTTACATTTCTATCTACTAGAAAATGCAAAGCATTTAGCCACAACTATAGTATCTATTTCATAGGTATTTTTTACATCAACACATTATGCTATCATTTTCTTATGTCTGTTTATATCAATTGCCTGCATTTTGTTAAGTGTTTCTGTATATGTCCTTAATCTGAAAATTAGAATATGAGCAAATGAAAAAATGAAATATTCTGTGCAGCTAAAATACAATTTAAGTTTCTCTGGTATACCCTTCAAAACAGTTTGCACATAGTTAAGCTCTGGTATATAATGAGCAAGAAGACAAAAATCTGCGTAGACGCTGACAAGTGCAATATTCGAGGGCACTGAAAGCCACAGCCATAGGGGGAAGAACAATAACTTAATAACTAACTAACTAGTAATATAAGGATAGTAGAGGCTTCTGCAGGTCAAACACTAAATGCTCAATTGGGCTACCTGTGAAAATACCTGTAGACATTCCCTAGTCACCCTTTTGCAAACCATTTTCAAATACACATTTCTAGATAGACTAAAACTGTAGGGACTATGACTGAAATCACTACTTTATTCATAAGGCTTCAACTTTCATTTTTTTCTTTATTTCATAAGGCTTCAAACATTCTATATTTTCATGGGGCAAAAAGCAGAACCAAGAGCTTTTTAAAAGCAGAGAAAATGCATACATCAAAAGAGGTATAATTAACATGTACAGAATCACCTACCTGTTTATGCACTGTTCTTTGTTTCATCTCAGGACTATCCCCTTTAGATGATGAGGATTGCTGCCTCATTCGTGCTCCACTGCCAGGCCAGTCTGGTGATGAGGACATCATACTGCCGCTCGACGGCCTAGGATAGGGTGCTGCATTAAGCAAATTTGGTGGTGTCCTTCCCCTGGTCATTGGAGGTGGTGGAGGAGGGGGTGGCTGGTCTATTCGCCTTTGAGGACCTGAGCTGTTCTGCCGTGGCATGGTGGGCTGTCCAGGCTTTTCAGTCAATGATAACTGTCTACGTGACATGTCTCCAGAACGTCTACTAAAATCCTCACTACATCCAGGGTTAATAAAGCCATGTTTACTTCCTGCTAAGTCTTCGCTGTTACTGTGGGAGCTAAGTGAACTATGACATTCAGAACCAGAATCTCCCAAACCCCGTGGTGATACTGGCAAACCTGCTGCCATTTGGTACACAGGGTTCTGGAATGATAGAGGAGCCAGGAGTTGAGGCCTACTCAGTGTGGCATCCGCATTGGGAGTGGTTGGTGTTTGTCCTGTTCTGCGAGCTGTAGTCATGGTCATTATATTACCCTGTGGTGTCCGTGCAGTCCATATCGCCTGTAGCTGACTAAAAGACGTCTGACTATCATTCAGAGTGTCTCCAATCCCTGATGTGTTGGTACCAACATCCAGTACCCGATTGTCCTGCAGGTCCACCATAGATAGGCTCTTGCTGCCGTTCGTGATCTGTACATCAGGTTCATTGGCCTCCGAGTAGCTAGAGCTTCGTGCAGGTGAGGGCTGGACCCCAGCAGACCTTGTGACAAAAAATAAGTCCTTGTTTTCAGGTGTTGGAGATGGTAACCGGGTGAAATCTATCAGACTATGAGGAGATAGATAAACAGAGGGAGACGAGACGTCAATGCCACCCTGGACCAGCCAATTCCATTATGTCAAAAAACAAGGTGCTGCCATAATTGGACAAAACAAAATGAATTTCTTTCCCCTTCAGCAACCGTTAGTATCCTCCCTTTCATGTCTCAATTGCATTGTGAGAGAACCCAAAATCTGATTGGCAGCTATGGACACCAAGAACTGTTTTTTCTTCAGACTTTTATGCATAAGACAGGTCAATGACAGCCAGACAAAAGGAAATACTGCTGATTTGAGGAATCACCTCAGAGTAGGCAGTTTTCTTTAGTTATCTCTTAAATGGGAAAGATCTGTCGCCAACTTTGGACAGTTACCTGACTGAGGATGGGCAGTTACCTCCTGCCATCATACTCAGAAATTTGCGGTAATTTTACACACTTTTTTTCTACCATATCACTGCATTGGTTTTCACCTGAAGCACTGTTTTAGGTGAATACTTCTACTTAGCTTTCACACATTAAGGGGTCAATTTTATGTTGCTGTATAAAGCGCAGCTAAAGGTTAACATATTTCTCATTTAGTTAACATGAAGTGGCTCAACCCACCAAAATCAATCCCCAGTATACCCCGATCCAACAGTGGTGTGGAAGGCCTGGTTGCCATGAGTTTATGCACCAAACTTCCTCCTAAGTAACACAAGTCAGTCCAACTTCCAAAGCCTCCAAATGAAAATATTCTGCAGCAGTAACTGCGACAGGAGAACAGAAAAAATGCAATAAAAGGTATGGGGGCATTGGACATGATTTGATCTATAAAAAACTTTTGTGTCCCACATAAATCAATTAGGTTCACACATATACCTGAACATACCTTTCTTATCCACTAAGACAGCTAAGACACTTTGTCAGTGTAAGCAAGGCTGTCTATGTTGCCTGCCTGCAGTCCAATAAGAAAAAAAAGGCATCTATGAGTAACACAGATGTTCGTCTTTCAGGTAGTTAGATATTTAGGAATGCTCTGTGTTTGAAAAATTGTACAATGTAAGCATAGATATAGAGAGAATATGAAGCACCCTGGGTATCTCCCAGCCCGCAGGCGTATCCAAACCTAGCATTCCCAATCTGCCAGCTTTAAGCAGTGTAAATTTAAATGGACTTTTAGAGTTTCACCACATGCTGAGCAAAATTAGGGATAAAAGTGGTAATTACAGAGACAGGCCTTCCGCCTCTGTCTTCCCGGCTTTCTACTAATTAAATTGTTAAATACAATGTAGCTCGTATTTAACATTCTGTTACTATCCTACTTTTGATCAGTATAATTACATTTTATTAGGGAAGGAGGTGGCTTTTCGGTAGCAGTGCCTGTGCCCCTTTTAACTGGGTCTGAAATGGAGTTTTACCTGCAAAGGCAAAGGATACCACCCATCATCATTCTTTACCTTATCAGTTCTTACAGAAATTGTTGAGTATAGGGAAAAGAGCTGGATTGTTGTCATTAATGTTATTTTCAACTTCAGCATGTCACATTCAACTAAACATGTTCTCTAATGTTCAGGAAGTTTTGGCACTCATCCATGTAAAATTCAAAGAAGCATAGGAGATGTACCCCACCATTTTCAATGGTGTCATCATGGAGATGAAGGCAGATTTTGATTGCCCCAAAACTACTTTGTTTATCTATCTGCCGTTCTTTCTGTTATTGGACAATCAATATTTTCCTTGACACATTACGTTGTGATTGGAAATATTCATGTTGCTTCAAATATTATAGTATGTAGGTCCAAATATAAGTGTCCAACTACCACTAGCTAAAATGAAAAGAAAATTAGAAATGTAGGCAGTATTTTTGTGACACAAGCAATGGGGAGTGTAGACCACTTCTAAGCCTCTGAAACTTATTCATGAAGTTTACAGAAAATGCAGAATAACGTGAACCTTTGTCAGGGGAAGTATAGAGTTTTGTCAACTTCAACTAAAATATATCAGTTTTGGGTGAATTCATTAAAATTTTGTGATATGTAATATTTAGGAAAAAAAAATGATAAGCCTTTATAAGCTTATCAATCAGGATTTTATCCTCTCTTCTTACCCAGATAAGTCGTTCTCGATTACCATCTTTTGGAGGCCGACAGAGATATTGTTGCTGGCATTTGGCGTGGAGGCAGAATGATCACTTGTGACAGAACTCTGTACGCTGGATGGATTGCTGAGCGCTGTGTTCACATCGCGTAGGATACGAGGAAGAGGACCTAGCTTGGTCACTGTGGCCTGCCAGGGAATAAGAGGGATGTACCCAAGTGATATTCATACAGGTTATACTACTACTATGTCACAGCCACATAGTTAATTGGCAGATTTACATAAACGTTGGATGGTTTAGATGGGGGTATCTCTTGTCATTATTAAATAACAGAGCTAATAAAGATGTTATCATCTATTATATATAATATGAAAAGAAAAAGGACTATGTATAAACCACTTTAAAGGAAGATGAAATCTATATAAAAAAAATTGATTTATGTAATTCCTTTTACCATACTGTATGTATGTGCTTTATTAGAATATGGAGTGCTGTACAGATTGACAGATATGCTTTTTTGTTTATAAATATAGAAAGTAGTCTGTTTATTGAATAATGCATCTGAAGAAGCAGACATGCTCTTCAAAACATATAAAAAACATTATTGATCTCTATAGCGCAGTAAATCTGTCTCTAAATTACTGGATAACAGAATATGCCCTTTCCTTTGGACTGACCAATTTCTGTATGGAAGAATAATAGAAATATTTAAGGAAGATATTTTGCTAATGTAGGTTTTATTGATTATATATGAGGTATAGCGGTACTATATTTATAAGTTATTTTAAAGTCTTTGTTAAGTAAAAATGCAATTTTATTGAATCTATTGCTTACCTCACACACACAGTACATTTGGATGCACTTTTCTCTTTATATAACACACAAACACATTTAATAAGTGAATTAAAAATGTTTTTTTTTGTTTGTTTTTCTGCTGTGTCTCCCTCTCACCCTTTAAAAAGTTACAAGAACCATGAAACTGAAAAAAATGAATGTCTACATCATCAGCATTTTCATCCTTATTAGACATGCAGTAATTAGATGCAAACAATGAACAATGTGAGCGGTTTAAAGGGTCACAACAACTATTTTATCAGATGCCAATAAATTAAGTCTAGTGACTGTAATGCACTTACAAGGTAAAAGGGAAGGCAACTAAACCTATAGACTGTGTGTATATGGATTTTTACATAATAAATAGAGCCATACATTTTTATTTCTGTACAATGTTTTATGTTAAGTATCCAAAATACAAAGCTGCTAAATATTTGTGCATCCTCTCTTGTGATCTCACAGAGCTATGACCACGATGGGCTCTCCAAGAAGATTAAACAAAGCATTAGCCATATAAGCTTTAGACCTTAACAAGGGAACAGCATGAAAGCAATGTTTTAGGTACCTGATCCACAGAGATGACTTCCCAGAGCAGTGAGTGCAGTGTGGACAACTCCCGGCCCAGGTCAATGTAGCCCTCAAATCCAGCTGTGTTGGAAATAGTCTCAGGGTTGGAAATCTCCAGCAGGAAGCGCTGCATATTCGTCCATTCATGTTCCAGAAACTGATTCATGAAGGACATGTACTCCTCTTTACTCCCAAACCTGCCAGCAACAGGAAGAATATTAGAACAGCGGAGTGTCTCTACTCATTATATCATGACCTTGATTTTAGCAAGTCAGAATTTTGACCGGGAGTCAGTTATGTGAGCTTTGCCATCTTCAGGATTGGGATGCTCTTAACTGTAACCTGGTGACAAGAAATTCCATTGTCTTATATAGGGAAGAATCCCATGAATTATTTAGAAGTGAGGTCATAAAATGTTCTGGTCCTGGTGAAATCATTTTCCTGTGTGTAGGTAACTTTCTCTCCAGCAAAGATCACCGAGGAACACAATAATAGCCTCTGCTTAGCATCTAGTGCTAGAAGAAGAAGCGCAGAGCACATCAAGTTGGTCTCTCTGAATTCTATGAATCCTGCTCTGTGAATATGGATTGACACAGCGGTCCTGATTTATTAAAGTTCTCAGAGAATGGAGAAGATAGACTGTCATGGGAGACCCTAGAAGATTCAGCAAACCCAAAATAGAGCTGCTCCAGGATTGAAAACAATAGCAAATGATTTTTAAGAAATCAATTCTAGGTTTGCTGGATCATCCAGTTCTCCAGTGATGGTGTGTCTTCCAGTTATAGAAAGCCTTATTAAACCAGACCCAGTATCTTTAAAGTGAATGTCTAACCAAAACTACAAAACCAGGTTTTGGTTTGAGTAGGGGAAAACTTCTGATTTTTTTTTTGGTGACAACAGTTTTAGCAATGAAGAAGTGAGGCAAAATATGCAATAGAGACACATACAAAGATAAAATTCTGAAAAAGCTTCTAGCCTTCTGCTCAACTAAAGAAACAATTTTTTGGTCTGTGCTTCTGTGGAAAAAAATATCCTCACTTCCTGTCTAGTATACCTTTGTAAGCAGCAGGACAGAAGTGAAGAGAGTTATCTAAGAATCTACAAGAAGAATTTTTTTGTAGATCCTTGGATAGAAGTAAAAACCTATCAGGGAATCTAACTGTTCCCCACCCTATCCAAAACTAAGGACAGACAACTAGACTGGACTCTACCATCCACAAATTTAAAAGAAATATTTACTTATATAAAAAATATGAAGCCTAATGTATTTTTTTCCCTCTAAATGATTTTAGGTATTAGAAATAAACAAGAATATCCAACTAACATGACGCAATAGGAAAAAAAAAAGTTACTAGATCGGATGAGTACATTGTATCCAGTACAAGGAAAAAATGCTAGTTAAAAGTGGAACCTCACATAGCCAACAACTTTACAAAATGTTTATAAGAAAGAAATTAAAATAACCTAATCATTAAAAATTCAAAACATTAAATGTTCACTAGAGAGAACACAAACATGAGTGGAAAGTTATCAAACTGGAATCTTGTAAATAACGTAACCGTGGTTACCACTGAAAGAGAAATTGATTTTCTTTACATATGAAAAATAACATTTCTCCAATAAAATAAATTGTTCAAAGGAATCATGCAATTCTCTAATAGAAAGTACATTTCTTGATTTCCAATGCCACAACAACTGGGTTGAAAATTAAAATTTGAAATTATCTGCCTCTGTGTACTGTTTTTATATGTATTATTTTTAAGCCAATCTCACCTAGTGGGGTGAACCACCCCTTCCATTCACAAATCCCATATTTCTGCTATATTCCAGGTTATCATCAATGTTAGGATTTTTTTTCAGCTAGGTGGAGTGGCTGTAGCTTGGTGGTCAAAAAGTGGGCAGGGCAACACACAAACTTTGCACTTCCAGTTGTTTGCGTCATAGGTGTCCAATAACCCCTGTAATTGTCAGTCTTTACCCCCATCTAATGCCCGCCCACATAGTATGTCTCATTTTTCATAATCTTTGTATTATGCACCAATGGTCCATTGCCCCTATATTGTGACTCAACTTCCCAGTGTCCAATGTTTTTCTGAAGAGTGTAATCACTTGATGCAATGCAATCAACAGGTGTTTGCAAGGGGCTACAAAAGCCTAACAAAACAGTGGAGGAGGGTACACTTTGTTTTTTACTGAAGCCACTTGATTATCTGGCTTCGCATAAATTTTTCAAAAGAAATGTGCCACTATCTTTTCATTTTGCACATTATTTATTTTGCAAATATATATTTTTATAATCTGAACATAAAAAATAAGGTATCTAGCAGCCTTGCAAGCATCCACTAGACCCAAAATAAAAAAAGGTGCTTTGCAGTGAAGTTCCAGACCCACTGATAAAACACATAGATCTACCAAGGTTCGGTCCTAGGGGAGTACAGTCTGTGCAGTCATATCAATGATTTCAAGTCAAGTCAAATTATCTGTGAAAGTGGTTAGACTCTCAGATTTAATAACTTCTGTCTAGTGTTGGTGTTCGAATTCAGATAGACCAGACCTAAAAAAAAAAAAACGAGATTCGACGGCAAAAATTTGGATAAAATAAAATGTGTTAAAAAAAAAAAAAAATTATTGTTAAAGTAATTTATTGAGTGTTTATGTTTATTTACCTATTTTTTTTTTTATCCTTTAACCACCTGGCTGTTAAACCCGACCTTGGTTCGGGGTAAAAACTTTTGCAAAAAGTGTTAAACCCGAACTTTTTTCACCAGGTGGTTAAAATGTAAACAAACATTATATTGCAATCCGATTGTCATACATCGTATGACAATCGGATTACAACTGAAAGCAAAATACTTACCCGGTCCCCACAGCTCCTCCAGCAGCAATAAAAAATTTGCTATTGCTGCTGGCATCTGCAGTGAGATGTGAAGCACAATGCAGGAATCCTGTATTGTGCTGTGCATCTCCCTGTAGATGCAGCAGCTCCAGCTCCAGCGTCCAGCGTGTGCCTGTGTGAGCTGGGCAGGGAAATCCCCCCCCCCCCCAAACATCACTCCGAGGATGAGTCATCTTCCGGGTGATGTGATTGGTGATGTATGGGGGTGTGTCAGGGAGGGAAATTCAAAAGCAGAATACAATGTAATCTGCTTTTTAATGGTTTTTACAGTACAAAAACACCATACAACATAAAATAAAAATAAAAGTACATTTTTAATTTTATTTTTAGATTTACATTGTTGTCTATTATTTCATTATTGTTTTAAATTATTATTTATATATTAAAATTTATGATTATAACATAATAAATAAATATAATTATCATACCCGGGAGATAATCCTAAGAATTATAAGCCCACAATATAAACAAACATTTCTATGCAAAAAAAAATAGGATAGGATTTTATTAAAAGTACTTTTTTTTTTTTTTTTACATGATTGTGTGTTTTAAACTTTTTTTTATATTCATGATATCTACTCGAACCCTGTTCGGACATATTTCTGTAACTTACAGGTCTACAATTTAGAAAAAAAAAAATTTAATGAAAAAAGTGTTAAGCTACGTACACACTTCCAATTTTTATCGTTGGTAAACGAACGAGGAACGATCCTGCACGATATCTGCGAACGATCGTATGGCACTGATCCTGTACCTACAGATAACGACACGATCGTTCAAAGATATTGTACACACGATAGATGCGATCGTTTGAACGATACAGGAAGTGACGTGCACCACAGGAAGTGAGCGAACGTTCGTTCACCGCACATGCTCAGACCATGGACGATCACTGAACGACCGTACACACGATAGATGGTCAACGATCGTCGTCCAATCTGATCCTATCCTCGTTCGTTGGCGTCGTTGGTTACTTTTTTTTACGAACGATTTTTGGCCAATCGGTCGTTCGTCGTTCATTTCCAATGATAAAAATTGGAAGTGTGTACGCAGCTTAACGCTTTTGGTACAGAAATCTAGACATCAGTGTAACGCCCAGGTGGTTAATGACATGATATCTGTATAACACACTTTCTAGCACAGTGATAGTATGATACATTTGTTACATTTTACAAATGTATCATATTACTGCGCTGCAAAGTGTGTTACAGACTAAAGCTGCGTACACACTTCCAATTTTTATCGTTGGAAATGAACGACAAACGAGCGACGAACGACCGATTGGCCAAAAATCGTTCGTAAAAAAAGTAACCAACGACGCCGACGAACGAGGATAGTAGTTAGAAATGAACGACCGGACCAGCGGATCGGATTGGACGATGATCGTTGACCATCTATCGTGTGTACGGTCATTCAGTGATCGTCCATGGTCTGAGCATGCGCGGTGAACGAACGATCGCTCACTTCCTGTGGTGCACGTCACTTCCTGTATCGTTCAAACGATCGCATCTATCGTGTGTACAATATCTTTGAACGATCGTGTCGTTATCTGTAGGTACAGGATCGGTGCCATACGATCGTTCACAGATATCGTGCAGGATCGTTCGTCGTTCGTTTACCAACGATAAAAATTGGAAGTGTGTACGTAGCTTAAGGGATACTTGCGGGGGCATCTTCTATTTAACCTGCAGTGCCCTGGGGATTGCACACTGAGCTAATCAACGATTGCAGCCAAGGCTGCAATCAATGAGAAGAGTGTGCGATCCCCGGGGCACTACACGGTAATAACCCTGTAGTGCCCCAAGGATTGAACACTGAGCTAATCAATGATTGCAGCCAAGGCTGCAATCATTGAGAAGAGTGTGCGATCCCCAGAACACTACAGGTTTATTAACCTGTAGTGCCCCGGGAATCGTAGTGCCCGATCCCTGGGCACTGAAGGTTGAATAGGGACAGGTTTCCCCATTCATCACATCTAGTGCCCTCTGTTTTTGGATAGAGAAACTCTAACCAAGAACACATAGAACTAGATAATAACCGAAATTCTCCCACCAATAACTTCAATCGATCACCCGAACCATATCTCACTATTCGATCAAATAGCTGTCGAATCGAATAGTGAGATATTCGACCAACACTACTTCTGACCATAGTACAGTTAGGTCTATAAATATTTTTTCTAATTTTGGTTCTGTACATTACCACAAATAATTTTAACCCCCCTAGCGGTCTAATTCTTTCCAAATTTCCATGCAAAAAGCATTACAATTTTTTTTCATGGAAATTTATTTTACATTGTAGGCTATAATTTTTAGGCATAACCCCCCAAAATATGTCCAATAGTTAAAAAAATTATTTAATTTAATAAAATATTTTCAAAAAAATAGTTAAAAATGTAATATAACTGTACAATAGCATTTATAATATAATATATGAATCAAGATTTCTTTGTATTGGACATAATACAGCTATTTTGTATTGAATCCAATACAAAATGATTTGAATTTCCCGCCGCTCTGCCCGCACGAACCGGAGCCTGCACCGACGACAGGGGAAACCTAATAGATCTCGGCTCTTCACTTCACGCCTGGAGATTGAAGGGAGAAGACCTGTCCCCAGGACCTGCCGGGACCAAAAGGATGACGGGGGGCGACAACGGAGGAAGGTAAGTGGGGTTTTTCTTAGCTTAAAGTGACCCCGACTGTGACTCAAGATTACTGCTTTTTGCAAGTAAAATCCACCCCGAATCACACTCTGGATTACCGCTAGAGGGTTAAAAGAAACAACTCAGATGCAGTTGAACTGTAGATTTAATTTATTTCATTTAATTCAATTAAATCAATTTAATTTAATTTAATTAAGATTTAATTCAGTGGGTGAACAAAAAGATAGTATAAAAATGTGAGGAACTAAAGCCTTTTTTTTTTTTTAACACAACCTCTTCTTTTCAGGGGCTCCAAAAAAAATTGGACAAATCAAAAAAAAAAAAGGTTCATTTCCAATACTTGGTTGAAAACCCTTTGCTGGCAATGACAGCCTGTAGTCTTGAACTTATGGACATCCCCAGATGGGGAAAACTTTCGGTTGCTGTTTGTGGGCCTTTCTGTCAGAAGCTTAGTCTTCCAACAGATGAAATGCATGCTCAATTGGGTTCAGATCAGGTGACTGACTTGGCCATTCAAGAATATTCCACTTCTTTGCTTTAATAAACTCCTGGGTTGCTTTGGCTGTATGTTTTGGGTCGTTGTCCATCTAGTTATTTCATTTAAAATTAATTGTGGTAATGTACAGAACCAAAATTAGAAAAAAGTTGTCTCTGTCCAAATATTTATGAACCTAACAGTATGTCTGCTTTCATAAATAAGGTCTACTGTGTTTTTTTAAATATGTATAATATTTTAACACATGAATATTGGAGTGTCTCTTTTTATTATGAAACTATAATTATGTAAGGTATGATATCTCTATCTTACAGCAAGAAATAACAATATGGGTTATACCAGTCTACTGATTTTGATCTAGCAACAACAAAATTGATAAACATTTATCTTCTTCTATTGCATGGCTTATTCACTGACTGAACCAGTGATCCGTCACTTTGTTGCTGCTCCCACTGGTGAGGAAGCAAAGCCATAAAGCATTGAGTGTGCTCACTATTGTGACATAACTTTATTTGCAGATTTTTTATTCAAACCTCACAATAAATTATTATTTTCAATATAATATTTCACTGGTGCCCTGGCAATTTGACCCCTGATTCTGCCAGAAGTTGCACCTCCTAATATTACATTGAGAAATGTTTCTGTAGAAGCTCCTCTACTATTGATTTGAGGACACCGTCACTTGTCACCATCACCCTAGTTTTTATTTTTTGTCATTAAGTGTGCCTGGAGAGAATGACCTCACGTTTAATGCCGCCTGCACTTTATTTTGTGTCTTTCTCCCTCTGTAAACATCTGATACAGAAACACATTCTGTCTCCAAGCACTTTCAATTAGGTTGCGCTCCTGTGCTCACCTCTTAGAACTGATACAGAAGAGGAGAGTTATCGACACAGCTGAGGTTGGAATTAAAAGTCAATACAAGTAAAGGCTATTGATTTTTCTAGCTAATTGAAGGCCTGTGATGAGTGCACCAGAACAGACAGCACCACTCTCCCCGTTTTAGGAGGACACTTACTTGGCAAAGTTGGCAAGGTTCTGAGTGACTTTGGCAATCAAGGTCAGTGTACGGGCAGTGCGATCGTCTGGGTATTCTTGTAGAAGGTTGAACAGTGATGGGGACATGATGGCGGGACACAAGAAGCGCAGAAACAAGGAGGCGCTAATAAGCCTTTCACTGATATCAGGGCGACCTCGGCTGTTACACTCCTGTCTCCACGATGCAAAGACCTCCTTTAGTTCACGAGGGAAAACGCTGTAGAGAGAATCATGGGAAATAAATTGAGATCAATCAACAGCAGAGAACCAATTATCTTCTTTACACCGCTCATTAAACGAGATGACACCTTAATGACACTTTAATTTGTACTTTATACAGCAATGACCTTGGGAATCAATAAATTCACTAATACCGAAATTAAAATGCCAACAACTACACTACCTACAATGATAGCATGTGTCCCTCCATACTTATGTTAAAGTGTGTGTAAACCCTTACAATAAACCTCTTCAATTTACTGCCCTTGGTTTGTGAATTATATAACTGGAAGGATTTTGTAAAATCTTTTTAATAAATGCCAAAAATACCAATTATGTAAAAAATGTAGCTCTGTCCTGTTTTTTGCACCTACGCACTTCCTGGAAATTTCAAACATTCTAGAAAGGTTTATGTGGAATGCTGTACTCTCAACAGTTAAACAAAGGTGCGGCTCTTTATTCATTGTTGATAGGATCAAAGGAGACTTCCATATTCAACAATGTATAACGTGGTTAAAAGCAGAGAGTGCTAAAAAAAAAAGCAGCCATTTTTCTGTACTTGCAGGGTCCTTAAAGTAATAAAACACGGGAAAATGTACATGTAATGCAGATGTGTTGCATATGTTTTGTCTTTTGTTTACAGTTATTTTGTATTGAACCCAATACAAAATAATCTGAATTTCACTTTCAACATGTTTTTTTTTTCCCTGAGCCACACTCTGGATTACCGCTCAGTGGGTTAAAGTAGACCTGAAATACCACAAAAAAAAAAACAAAACTGTGATCAGGCAGGTTCATTATTGCAGAAAGGACAAGTGTCCCTTCTGCAATATAACACACTCACCCTGCCTGATCGTTATCTCCTATACAAAAAAATGCTGGGCAGGGACTGAATGCCTGGGAGTTACATCATTCCAGCCTAGTCATTCAAGATGGCCAATGTTCAGAACCAGGAAAAGAAGAAGAAAGGAGTTGGTGGCGGATTGTATTTTATTTTATTGCACAAGGGACATCACCTTTCTTTTCTACAATAAAGGACCTGCCTAGTCACAGTATTAAGAGTAAAGGTGTAGTCCTGCTTTAATACTACTGTAACTACTGTATAAATACTGTTACTCTTCATGAAGTGTCCTCTCCTCTCTCATCATCTCCATCTACCACCTGTCCGCTTGCCCGATCCTTTCTGATCTACTCCGTGCCCACTCCTCCACCATGGCCCCCGCACTAACCAAACTATTCAGCTTTCCCTTTCTACTGGTACTTGCCTCTGCGCCTTCAAACATGCAATTATTCTCCCTATCCTGAAGTAACCCTCACTAGACCCCTCCCTACGTTCCAACCCATTCCACTGAAACAGCCCTTACTAAAATGGCCAATGACTTCCTCAGAGCTAAGTCACAAGGCAACTTTTCCCTCCTCCTTCCCCTAAATCTTTCGTCCGCTTTTTACACTGTTGATCTCCCCCTTCTGATCCAAATCATGCTCTCAATTGGGATAAATGACATTGCTCTCTCTTGGTTCACTTCCAACTGTCTGACCGCTCCTTTCAGCTTTCGCTCAATGATAATTCCTCCTCCTAATTCCTCTAGCTGTTGGTGTTCCACAACATGGTCTTGGAGTCAGTCCCTGGACCAGTTCTCCTTTCTCTGTACACCTCCTCCTCACTCATGTCCCACTTTGGCTTACTTATCATCCCCTCCACATATTTCTAACTATTAATACACTGGTATTCATCCCTCCACTCAGAAACGTTGTCTTGGCATCACCTTTGATTCTGCCCTCTCCTTTACCCTACATATTCAGAACATCTCGAGATTCTGTCACTTTCCCAACATCTCTAAAATCCCCCCCTACCTGTCCCCAGAGAGTACCAAACTCCTTGTACACCCTCTCATCATCTCTCGTCTGTACTACTGTAAATCATTCTCTCTGGTTATCCACCAATCCAACCCTCTCCTCTGCAATCTATTATAAATTCTTCAGCCATCCATCCTTCACACCGCTCCTCTTCTGCCGCATGTCTTTGTAGTTCTCTTCATTGGCTTCCATTGCACCTGAGAATCAAACTTAAGCTCCTGTGCTTTGCCTTAAAATTCCTCCACAGTTTATGCCCCACTTACCTTTCTGACTTGATAGAAAAATACTCCCCTGGCCGCTCTCTTCACTCCTCCAATGACCTACTACTGACCTCACTCATAACCTCATCACACGCACAGCTCCAAGACTTTTCTAGAGCTGCCCTGACTCTCTGGAATGGTCTTCCTTGTACTATTCTGCTTGCTCCTACTTTCTGCTCACTTAAAAGTCCTAAAACTATTTTGTTCAAACCTGCCTGCCCATCTTCTTCTGTTTCCTAAACCCTCACGACTTGCCCACCATTTCACATCCCCCTCCTATTGTATGCCACTTCCACCACCTCTTAGATTGTAAGCTTTTCTGGGTAGTGTCCTTAATAAAGGAAATCCATACTGCAATAAATACCTGCCAACGCCAACGTTCTATAAAGTGCCTGGCTGTCATTGGCTTTAATGCTAATCACAAGGCCAGGACAAGCATGTAGCCCAATAACTCAGAATTTCATATTTTTTTCTAATCTTTGATATAAAAAGTACTAAAAAATTTGGAAACACCATGAAATTAAGCCTTGTGATAGACACTGCATTCAAGACAGATTTGATAAAATTGAAATGATTGTACCCCATACACAAAATGGTTCAAATATTAGAACAATGATCGGTGCAATCAGCAACTTTATACTTGGTGTAAAGCAAAAGGTACCAAATGCAGAGTGGTGATCAAGGAAACCAACCATAATTTGCCTTTTATCAACCTGACTGAACTCATAAAAGCTGAAAAAAAACTGAAAAAACTCTAATAGTTCACTATGATTGGTGCAAGCATCCTACATGATGATAACAGTAGTTGAAGACACATGGTTGGTTTCTATAGGTTACTGCAGACATTTTACACTCCACAAAGTAAATAACTAGCATCTTAATGTAATATAAAGTATTTTAAAATTCTACCATTTTCTACAGCACAAGCCATTATACTAAGGAAATGATGCAGTAAAGGCCACAGCTACCTATATTTTACTGCAGCTGCTTGTTTCCATGGTGATGAGAGCTTTGAGGGCAGTTATATATAGAGTGCTAGTCAGGTTGTTACAGATGACCATTGCTGGGCTTCTAGTTAAAATGACTGAGGACATTTTATACAGCACCGACTTAAGCAAGCAACATTATAAGTGTTGGACATATGGCTGGGATATTTATGGAGGGTACCAGTCCCCCTTGTCTGAAGTACCCAAAACAACCATTCAGTTCCCTAGTGTGGGGCAGAGAGAGGAGTTACTTTCTATTCTATCTGTGGCTCCATTTTACACAAGAGATCCACAGACTCTGTAAAATGCAGAGAAAGATATCAGCACTATATAAGTGTATAAAAATAGATTATATCTGGAGTGTGTATGTTTTTATTCCTCTTTATTTCATGATAAATTGGCACAATATGGGCATTCTCACCTAAGAGTGTTTTTGAGCTGTTCATAAATGTCGATATTTAAGTATTTTGTGTCTCCAATTCATTTGTATGCTCCAGGCACAGGAAGCATCAGATTTGATGTAGCAGGATGAATGAGTTAAGGTGCTCCATCACGGTTTACTTCGTTTACATCGTTCGCTAATGGCCTCTAGAGCATAGCACAAGCTACATTTTCTGAAACATTCCAGATGTCTAAACGGTCCTATAATCACCACCATTCAATTCCCTCTTTAATATATGACCGCCAAGGGGTCTGAGAAACAAAACATGGGAGTGTATTTCTGACGAAAAAACACAATTCCCAGATCAGAAAATGCCACCTTTATGTTTATGGACCTTTTTTTCCCACTTGATTTTTTTGGCTCATCTTTGTGGATGGGATGCAGTTTTCTGTTATTTTAAAGAACAGAAATCATTGCAGATAAAACTCTTGAGGTGGAACCAGAATGCCAGCACCATTCAACGGCAATTAATGCACTGAGAATATTTCTAACGCCTGATATCTCTCATAATGTGCCTGAGACTGTCATTTTCTAGAGACACAGATGCCTAGAGTTTCATTTATCCCATTTTAAATTCCCTGCTGAAAAATCTAATAATTAGCTGACAATAACTCTTTCCCAACCAGCAATAATGTTACACCACCCGCTAGAAGATATTAATGAATGTACACCTTGGGATTAATGGGAGGCAAAAATAACATCAAATCCTGTATTTTTGGTAAACTCTTTTATCTGGGCTAGCTTTACTTATAGTGTAAATCTCTCCCCATTCCTGTCTGGTGGAACTGCATGGTATAAATGACTCATTCTCAATTGGGGCCACTTATATTATAAACATCTGACATTCCCAGAGCACAAGACATATTGAGTAAATGCCCCCCTTTTTTCTGTTCATTGCAATCCTATCATAAATGTCCCTCATTCCTGGCTAGAGAGACAAGTAAGATTGTAAACAATCCAGTTTGGGTGAACAAATATTATAAATAAGGCCCTATTTGTGGCTCACTAAACTCCTATTATAAATGTCTCCCATTATCAGCTAATGGCACTCATGGTAAAAACAATCCACATTCCTAGAAAATGGCACTCTAGGTATTCCATCCGCAGTTGCTGACACTGACCAGTAGGAATTGATAATCTTGCAGAAGGCTAGTTCGCAGCACATCTTCAAGTTTCCCTGATGTTCGGGGAGGTCAGAGGAAGAACATTTGTTGGGGTCAACCTCGCAATTCTCATCCGATTCGTACAGTGCCTTGATAAACTCACCTGAAAAAAAGAATCAAAGGTAGTTATAGGGTTAAGCAGAACATGCCCACCAGCACAAAGTAACAGCACAGGACCTGAGGGGGTTATTTTATGGCTACCCACAATGCACAACTGTAGCTTATTCTCACATGCAGAACAAAAGCCAATGATGTTGGCCTTAACAACTAATCAAATGGTTCTTTTTATTTTCTTAGGCTTCCACATGATTTCATTTCTGTGGTCCCTGACAGCAACACATACATATTGAAAAAAAAAGTAGCAATTGTGTTGTGATTTTCAGGCAATCATTAATGTTTTCTTCAAACTATGCTAGTAATGTCAGGACATTGGGCACCATCAGGCAAAGCCCGAAATTGAACACAGGTGTGAGAAAGAGATTTAACAGGTAACTATGTCTGCAATTACATGATAATACCTATTAACATGAATAATTGAGGGTCTGACTGTTTTCTCTTGTGTGAAATTGAGTAGGAACAGTGGGTATAGCCTGTTTGTTTCCAGTTTAGGTGATGAGAGGCATTACTTATTCCTAAAATTGGGAGTATTCTGCATTTTTTTAATCTGTAGTCCAGAAACACAGATTTAGGATAGCCATACAATAGGCAATATTTTTGATATATTTTTTTAAGTACACAAAACCGTTACTTTGATCAACAAATGTTCAAAACAGTTTTGTGTACGGTCTATATTTGTGCTAAATGTTGCTTATAAATTGATCGGGGTAGATTTTTTATAACCCTTTTTGGTTAACCATCACACTCACTAGGTAGACCTCTTCAACTTGTCAACACAAAGATCCAATCAGCCATTCACATGGCACTCAATGCATTTAGGCATGTGGACAATGTCAGGACGACTTGCTGAAGTTCAAAGCGGCATCAGAATGGGAAAGGTGATCTAATTGACTTTCAACATGGCATGGTTGCTAGTGCTATGCAGGTCAATCTATTTGTATTTCAGAAACTGCTGAGCTGCTGGGATTTTCACACACAACCAACTATTGGGTTTACAGGGAATAGTCAGAAAAGGAAAAAATATCCAGTGAGTGGCAGTTCTGGGAGTGAAAATGCCTTGTTAAGGGCTAACTATGTTGAGAATTATAAGGCTGGTTTTAACTGATGGAAAAAGCAACAGTAACTCAAATAACCACTTGTTACAACAAAGGTATGTTACAGAGCATCTCTAAATGCACAACACTTGACGCAGGTGAGCTACATAAACAGACCACATCAGGTGCCACTCCTGTCAGCTAAAAAAAGGAACACAAATCTACAGTGGCTCAATGAAACTGGACAAGAGAAAATTGGAGGAATGTTGCCTGCTTTGATTTCTGTTGCAACTTTCAGATGGTAGGGTGAGAATTTATATGGTTAGGCTTCATCCCCATGAAAGCATAGATTTACCCATGCATCATCTCTTTAGGTTGGTAATGTAATGGTTTTGGGGATATGTTTTTTGCATACTTTGCGCCCTTTTACCAATTGAGTATTTTTTAAATGCCACAGCCTACCTTAGTATTGTTGCTGACCATATCCATCCTATTATAACAGCAGCGTACCCATATTCTGATGGCTACTTCCAATAGGATACTGCACCATGTCACAAAACTCAAACCATCTGAAACTGGTCAATCAGTTTACTATAATCTAACAATCAACAGATCACAATCCAATACAGCGTGTTCACGATGGGGTGGTATAGGGGATTCACATCATCGATGTTCAGCCGACAAATCTGCAGCAACCATGTCTATAGGGACCTAAATTCCCCAAGGAATGTTTCCAAGACCTTGATAAAGCATAAAGAATTATGGCAGTTCTAAGGGCAAAGGGGTGCCAAACCCAGTACTAGCAAAATGTACCTATTAAATTGGCAGGTTAATGTATATTGGAATCAAAAATAGGGGAGGACAAAAAGAAACTGGAGGAAGGGGAAATACTGAACCTCACAGTGAAAACAAATTACTCAAAACAAAAAAAATTAAAAAAGATTTGAAAAAATCTATACGCTCATGCAAGATAACTAGAGTTTGGCTTTAAAAAACACAAAAGGTATCAATCTTACCTAGGGCATCCTGTAGGTATTTTTGTCCCACCAGCTTCAAGTACTCCTCAATGGCCTTGGTGGCCAGTGTGTTTTCCCGAAATATCAAGTGTTCATTATCTCCACATCGATCCACTTCAGACATCATTAAGTCAGTAAGGAAGTCCTGAGAAAAGAAAACAGATAATCGTATGTAGAAAATGCTGCCGGAATGCTGGACTGAGCTCCGGGACTCTTTCAATCTGCAGTTGGGATAATGGATCTGGGACTAAAGTAGGCTCATTATACCATAAATCCTACAGCCGATGGCTAATAGTGACATAGATCATAGAAATGTGCTCATTCACTGCATACCACACTGTCATTCATCATAATTTAAAGATCCTGGAGGCACTGACACATTGCAATTATATGCTCAGACTGTGAACCACCACTGATATATTAGAGAACCAGAAAGTTTACCTCCAGCTATGTATTAGCTTTTTTATTATTCACTAAACTACATGTAAAAATGAGGTAGAATGATATGCAGAGAAGATATTAATATTCGGTGTCACAGCTACATTTACAACTCCAAAGTTACGGGCACTGCAACAAGAGAGGTGACCTAGTTTCTGTGCCCCCATTCCTAGATGGAGGGTGATGATGATGGTCATTAACTCTCCAGTTTAAAAAGTAGAAGTCTAATTCGTATGCCACATATCCCAATAAAAGAGCTTGGTGGGAAGCCATTACTGTGTATTCTATAAAATATCACATCCGTCTCACCTATTGCAGATAATTTATCAGATTTTCCTTCTAGACGAATGCCAACCAGGCACACAGAGTGAAAATGTTATCCTAAATCACTTTAAAGGGCAACAGACTAGGAGAGAGCAGAAGGCTTACATCATAGGTTTCCTTCCTTAGGTGATAAATAATGGTTTTTAATGTGTTAACTCATAAAAGTCATTCTCATGGAGAGCTGATCACAAGAGGAAGATGTACAATGTAGGATTAGAGGGAACAGGCTAATCAGATCAGAGGAGAACAATTATTAGAACCTCTGGGGACTAAGCAATAGAACCCAGACCTGCAGATAAACAGATATAGAGAGCAGATATATAAGTAAAAATTTACCAGTGATATGCAAAACACTTAGAAGAGGGGTTATAAGTTAAGTAAAAAAGTAGTTATAGTGGTGGGCCACATACAGGATTTTCATATAAATAGATTTTCTTTCCGACATTGTTTTCGGTTTATAAAACAAAAAAACAGACATTCCCTTGTGGGAATCTTCTAGGCCTATGTGTTTCAATGGCAGTAATTGATTTCCACCAGGGAATGTTTGAGAGAATATCAGATTCCCAGTTTCGAGCCCTTTGTAAACCATACCTGACTAAATTTATTGCCGCCTCTTCCAGAAATACTAAAATTTGCGCAGATCCTGACCCTCAGGGACCTACTAGTAAGTAGGAAGCACAGCCTGCATTTGTATTAATGATAATGAAAGCAAGCAATCATACAAATATATATGTTAAAAAAACAGCCTTTACAAAAAGAGCAGATTCCCTGTGAGGAAATGTAAAATACCTATTGAAGCTTATGAGGAGGATAACAAAAGTCTTCTCCATCTAATGAAGCGTGTATATATTCTTGGACCAGAAGTAGTAAAACAAAATTACACAGAAAAATCTCTGCTCATGCAGTAGGTAGCATGTGTGACATTCAGCTGGCGGGGGAAGTGCTTGGCGCTTTCTTCATGAATTAGTCTGTGGGGTGGGAAATCTCTCGTGAGTATTTTGGCAGAATAGGATTTTAATGATAATTTCTGCGTGATTCTTTATGTCTCCACACAGACCAAGTGCTGCTGAATATTACAAAGCAGTGCATCTTTCATGAGCAATATCATCTTCCCAGAAGACTCTTCCTAAAAAGGAAATTTTACTATACAAGCCTGAGGGATATATAAATCGTCATCACCTCTGATTACTGAGAAAACAAGACTTTATGTCTCCAAAGTCCTCGATCTGCAGATGAGATTATTGTGCACGCTCAGATCAATAGCAACAAACCCTTCAAATCAACAGCAATATTAGAAATACAAAGCCAGGAGGAGTAACTCTTCTCCAGCTGGAATTGGAAGGAGAAGAAAAATAAATTAAACAATAATAAGAGGGTTGTATAAACAAAACCAGACAGCTGTCTATGGCTTCTGTGTTAGGGGCAGCACGGATATCCTTTTCCAACATTCGTAATAAATATAGCAAATACGAGTAATGCTACCTCTCAGAAAATAAATACAAAAGGCTGTTTTGTATGGCCAGCACAGTTTTGATTTTAGCTGTAAGTGTCTAACTATTGCTGTAAATACAAAAAAAAAAGGCCTTGGTTGTATAAGTGTCGGTCCTCCCTCATTCCTCCACTCATTTGCGTAGTTGGTTCTTTTGTTATGTTGGATTTCATTTTAGTGGAAATATGTTATAAAAAAAAAAAAAAAAAAAAACCCAGAGAAAATATGTTATAAAAAAAAAAAAAAAAAAAACAATCATTCTAAAAATCCTGTAAAAGATGCACCTTTTGACCATGTCTGGACTGTAGCAACCTAGAGGAACTATACATTTCACCAAAGTCATCAAATCCCACAGTGACTTGGTTGTTTATGTATATCTTTTAAATATTTTGGTGGCAGACTTCTCTAGCTGAACCTTTTTCTTATTGACCATGCTCTCAATCTATAAAAGTGAATTTGTTGTTTTGGCATAAGAATATATTACATTTTAGCTGAGAGAAATTAAATAAAGAGCGATGAAGAAAAACAGATTATCCCCAGAAGGGAGCGTCCATCTCATCCATCATTCTTTCTGCTTGCAGTCAATTATTCCAGAGCCTGTGGCGACGTTTGCACACCAGACTACGCCACCTCTACCAGCTCTGAGCCTTCGGATATAAAGGATTCTCTTCAAAACGATGAAACACAAGAGATTATAATTTAATGATTGTCTACAGTTTGTAATATTTGTTGATGTGCAGCGACCCAAATTTAACATCATGCCCATATGTATGGTCAGCCTGCCATCAGCAGTGTGTGCACCTTTACTGACAGATGGACTTTAATCTTGAGTTGAAAAAAAAAAAAGACATGTCAATCGTTTCCCTATTATTACTGCCCAATAACATCAAACCCAATCTCCAATTTTTGCAAAAGGCAAAAGAATGTTTCCAGATCTTTAGACTATAGGGAAGAAATCTACAGAGAAGGACATTTCCACAAAAAGGTAAATGATTTATTCATAGATTTTTCTAGAACAGCTGCATTTTATCACCCCCATCCCCACTATGCAGAGATAAACTGTTCAGCCATCACATTTTAAAATTAAACATTTTAATTTAAAACTCAACTAAACTCAATATCGTAAGGCAAATTATTAAAGCAATTCTGTTGATTAGAGTAAATTATAAGTATTACCCATTGTGTTGCTATATATACACAGCCAGGACCTCTTGTGCCCTTTAGTTTCCTAGGTAACAGGTAACTACATGTCCTGCCTATCCTTATGTAGATTCCTTTTTCATTGTAATACTGAGAGTCTTGCATATATTGTTCTTCCTGCTTTGGGTTTGGTTATGTTGACACTTCCACTGCCTAAATTCAGAGATAAAAGGAAATAGCTTCGCAAGCACATTTTGCCCATAAAACAGAAATACCGTCCAACACTTAGTTGGGCTTTAAAAGAAAAGACAAACTGTTGATTATAGAGATTCAAATCCAGAGCTTTATTGATAGATCAGGATATACTGGATTAATAATAAACAGATAATAGTGCATGTGAATGAGTGGTGCGGGGTATTTGTGAGGGTGGTGAAATTTAATATCAGACTAACAAGAACAAGAAAGGGGGTAGAGTGAATATCTTTTCATGATTTCCCCATGTGAACACAATTCCTATCGGGGTTGAGGGTGACACATACTACAAAAATGCAGGGTCAGGCATAACACAGAAATTATGAAAACAACAAAACTCAGGGTTTAGAAGATTGATGACTTCTAATTGTGGCTGAATTTATGATAAGGCCTTCAGGCGACTTAATCTGAGATTTCTAAATTGTAACTATAACCAAAAGGATAAGGTGACCCTTCTTGTCTCATAATTATTAATACACAGTATTTATATAGCGCCATCATATTACGCAGCGCTGTACAAAGTGAATAGTCAATTTACTAGCTGTCCCTCAAAGGAGCTCACAATCTAATGTCCCTACCATAGTCATATGTCATTAATGTAGTCTAAGGTCAATTTTGAGAAGAAGCCAATTAACCTTACTGCTTGCTTTTTTTAATCAAGGAATCATGATATGGGCTAATTATTCATCAACTTGTGTCACATCATATTTAGGCGAATGTTTGATTTAATAAAACCACCATGAATGTGGCATGCTATTTTTCGTCCACCAAAGACAAATGCAATGCAAGGTCACTGAGCTAGAGGATATACTTCACAAACAAACTTTTATTCTAGCTGAAGTCTTGCCAGTTTTCCATTCCCAACTGGGAATCTCTAGCACGGCAGACCATCTCCATGGACATTACCAAGGGCATTACTCAAGCAACTACTGGCAGGTCTGCACCCAGATTGTCTACCATTGGTCATGTGTTTACAGACACAGCTAATCAATGTGAACAAAGAGTAATCCTATGGAGCCATCATGAATATAGTAGAGGAAAATGCTTGCAGATTCTTCATCACAGAAAATTAAGGTCTTCCACAGACATTGGCGCTGTTTGAACTCCACTTAATAATTGTACCAAACCAGAAATTCCTCTCCGGCTGTGTGTATTTTTAAAAATATTTTACTGCAGAAGGTTATGTAATTACCCATCGTTAGTATATAAGCACTACAGTGACCCAATACCTGCCACTATGTTGAAAAAGAACAGGTAAACGAATGGGATCTTTCAGTCTGAAGCATTATATGTGCAATATATCATGTGGAAACACTCACTGGAACTCTCTCACCTCTCCCTATCCCACTGGTGTATAAAGGTGTTTTTCCCCCAAACCATCTGAGGATTAGCCCAGAATATAATAAATAAAAGGCATTAACGTATTCACATTATCTTTCTAAACTTAAAAATTCCCCACATAGTACAGTAGAAACAATTGGGGCCCAGACTCAAAGCAAAAAACAAAATATACAGGTGGTAGAGGTGAGGGACGTCTCCAACACATGGCAGATTATATTTAATATTCTGTGTAGCTTGCCATTTTCCTGCCACACACAGGGTCTTCCCTAGCAGATGGATGGGGCAGACACACATGTGGAGGTCACACACTTGCTCAGGCAAAGTAGAGCTGGCAACTACGATGTATGGTATCAACCTCACATTACTATGCCCAGGAAGACTTCTATTCATCATCAGTGGAATCTTTTAGGGCAGACTCATTTGCGAAGATAACATATAATATTATCCACCAAGGCCTTAAAAGGTAATGTTAATGACACTGGCCAACTAAGAAATAAAAAATTAAAAAAATAGTTATTGACTCCGATAGGAGAGCCAATAATGCTGCCCATGAAATACCGGTTTTGTTAAATCATATATATATATATATATATATATATATATATATATATATATATATATATATATAGTAGGAGAGAGACAGAGTGAGAATGTATATGAAACTATATACTTATCTCACTCCAGACACACATATTCCAGAATAGATCCATGTATAATGTGGAAAGGAGAGAACATATCAGCTGCATCAGCATGGTGAGATGAGAACACTGCAGTTTCAGCTACTTTGTCTTACTGGCAGAAATAGGTGACAAGACTCAGGCAATTTGCACATTTTTTTGTAGCTGTGACACTGATAAATGCCCCACCTGTACAGCTGTAGATGAATAATCTTCACATGTAGTATGATTAGCATTTATGACATCAGTACTGTAAAATATAAATTGGACAATAATGGCCCATAGAGACCATATGTGGCTACTAAAATATCCACCCAGTAACACAACTACAGGATGCTGAGAAGACTGGACCAGCAAACCATGGCAGCAGGCATCTTGTATCATAAATGCTGCCAGATCTGCAAGAGTATTGGAGCACCCAAAAAATAATTGATTTCTGACAAGTAGAAGCCATAATACTACTAAATACTTCAACAATTGGTTACTCCACTCCAAAAAGGCATATTAAATTATCAACAACTGGAGGATGGAAAAGGAACTTTTGACAGTTTGCTTGATTGAGTTTGACAAGTTGTTTTGCATGCGTTGCTCGTGCATTTGCAGCGTAATTCTTCCTCCAGGGAGAAAAGCAACTGCATGGCCGAAAGCAACATGTAGCTCCCAAGAACTATGTCCACTGCAACTACATGCAAATGTGTGCACAAAAAGGTTTCCATAAAGGTTGATAAGAAGTAGGTGGGAGCTCACCTGAAATTGTGGTAGTTTATGCAGAGTGTATGATATTTGTATGATTTATGGAAATCTTTGTGTGAAGGTGCTCTATATGCAGTGCACAGCACATACATAGATGTTTGCAGGCTTTGGTTGGATGGTGGTAATTTTTTGAAGCACTTTTCCCTTTTTACAGAGAAGTTCATAAATATTTACTCACAATCTGGTCTGGTACAAATCTGTCCAGATCTCTCAACGGCAAATGTGTGATTTCTCCACCACTTTTTTTGTAACCTATTTTCCTTGCCTTTTACCTGCCATACTCTGGCAACTGGGTTAAGTTCCTTACTTCCCATTCTGACAATTGAGATTCGGAAAACATCCATCTACCACTTTAAATTTGGGTTATGAGCTTTTTTTTTTTGAACGGATCCTGAAAATTGGAAATTTTTTAACATTTAACATTTATTAACCATACATTTTTTATTTGCCTGCCTATTCTGTGTGTTGGTCAAAATAATATTAACACACACAGAAGGAAAGGTCACTTAGCATTCACCCTGACCTGCTCTGACAATGTGACTAGTTACTGAATCTTTTCTTTGAGCCGCACATTTACAAACTATTACAGTTAACATTTTATGGCGAATTCGATTTTATAGTGAAATGCTCAGGAAATTCACATTTTAAAATAGCCTTATGCTAATTAGAACAAAATAATAATGCAACACAAGCTCTACAAACCTCCTCGCCAGCCAGCAGCTCATCCGACAGATGTCTGCAGATTAATTCACCGGCAAAGGTGAGGCATTTATCGGATATCACATCCATTCATTGTCAACGCATGAACGATTGGGAACAGAGCACAGTGGATGAGGCGAGAGGGAGAGGTAACGTTAAAATATTCTAACTATAAGCAAAGAGAAGCAGATATAAGAGAATTTAGCTGCAAACTCATGATATCGGTGGCATCATTCTAATCTAGTTGGCGACATAAAACTGGAGACATTGTTTTTGTGCTCACAACCTCAAAGATATTTGCAGTGCAGCCTACAACATAATATAAAAAACAGTATCTTCATCCATAGTATAAAGAGTCACACTTTGCATACAAAGTGTATACCCAAGATACAAAGTGCATGTTCCTCATACAAAGCATATGCCATCCGCATAAAAGGTTTTGCACAGATATGCATTTGCCTGCCCCAATTGTATTTATCCAATGCATAACATAGTTTGCAGAGTCATGTAACAACTGCCAGCATGTCTACCCAGAAGCACTGATTGCACTTTGCTGAATTCGGCTACAGTAGATTGTAAAGATTCTTAAAATGTTACTTTAGATAAACATGGGAAAAAGATCAGCTTGACGTAAATGGTCATCCCAGCGAGTGCTAATGATTTATATAGCTTGTTTTTGCACATAGTGTGTGATGATAAATAGTCTCCCCACTTCTAATTACTGACTGACGTGAGGCTTCTGTCCATGCTGCACATTTACAGCTCTTATCTTCGGAAATATTTAGCTGGCCATATCACACTTCTACCAGTCCAATAAAAGTGGATTCCTGTAAAATGAGCAAAGTGGAGTGTCTGCCAGCAAACACACTCTGTGAAACATACAATTCACAGATCATCCCAATGCTGCCAACAATCTCTGAACAGGGAGTGGGAAGGCGGTGAGGACGTGGGAACGATGGCAATTAACACATGTGTGTTTGCACACAGATGCTGTTTATATCGGATCATTAGCAGGAATTTACATTGCCAGTGTTCCCCGGTAAAGAGATTCATGTTGTATGAAAGAGACTGTCAAATAAATATTAAGTAAAGCTACGTCAATCAATAAATGGGAATGTGACCTTAATACTAAATTTTTTCCAAGAACAACCGTAACGCCTTTTGTACACGGGCCATAAGGCTGCACTTAGCAACTCTTATCAGGAATTGAATTATAAACTACTCACACGTTTGTACAGAGTACAGACAGTGCTAGCTAAAATGTATCCAGGAGTAGATGATCGTTCTTGGCGTTGTGGAGTTCAAGCTGGTAGTCTGCTCCACATATTCTGGGAATGCACTATATTGGTACCCTTTTGGTCACAGGTGGCAGCAGTTATTGAGGAATTAACAGAGGTGAATACACGAAACAGACCTGAGCTGGCACTTTTGCATTTGAATGCTTGGTCTTAGAAGAAATACCACACCTCTTTGCTTAAGCATTTTTTAAATGCTGCTAAAGCCTGCATTACTTCACTATGGAAGCAGTCTTCTCCTGCCACCCACCC
>NC_092871.1:45198168-45208556 GCF_032062135.1 Pyxicephalus adspersus
TAAAAAAAAAAAAAAAGTAAAGCTACGTCAGATGATTCCTGCCCGGGATGGTTGTACTCGTGTCAAGCGAAAATCTGACATGTAATCAGCAGTCCCCCAATGTTGTTCATCAATCTGCCACAACTGATTAGTAAAGGAAGCACAGCAAGATGCCACTCACCTTTCCTTTCCCCTTCCTACACTGAACAGAATTGCACTGTATGTATTGCACTTGTTCATTTGTCTGTCACTGACGGAAAACTGCAGAAAATTCTTTCCAGCTACGATCTGATGTCTGTACAGGGCTTTAGGCCCTTGTATTTGTTTGTACAAGGACACTTAGAGGTGGTAATCGAATCAAATGAATTTAGGAAACACTCAATCAACACAGTATCACCAAGCCAATAAAACTTCTGTCTGTCCAGTTAGGAAGCATGAGTGTGAATTTCATCTGCTTTGATCCAAATGAAAGCAACAGGTGGACAGAAATGGCAAAAGCACTACTGGTACTGCACTGTAGCGTGAGGTGGTACCTTCAGCTCACAGCTTGCATAGGTAGTTCAGATCCTCCATGATGGCACATCCATATGCGACATTGCGAAAAGGTCTCAAGAGCGCAGAAGAACAGCTAAAAAGTGATGCAAAGGGGCAACAACACAGCAGCAGTTTTAATGTGCAATGATGACCTTCAGCAGGCTACTTGTGTGCATATTTTTATAAGGTGGCATGTGGGCCTGACATCCTGTAAAGGGACCTGTGCTAACAGCTCAGAACTGTGCTGCTTGATTCTCATTTGTCAAACAACACCACAATTGGCGGGGTACCCGTGGCACTCCGTTCCCTTCACCTTACACTGAGCCAATTAGAGATGTGAAAGAGTATGCGGAAACTGTGGTGAATGTTTTCCTTTCTGCAACATCATCCAGCTTGACTGGTTTGGCAGTGGTTCAGTGATGGTCCTATGAAGCATATCCTAGGAGGGCTGCACAGAGCGCTATGAACTAGCCAACAGTATCCTGACTCAGACCTTACACTTATGCGGTGTTCTCCCCAGCCCCTTTATGCCGGGTGCACCACCGGGCACTTTTCAGTAACCAGCCGGCTGTTTCACCAAGAAGCAAACCAGGTGGTTTCTGATGGGTTGTATCACAATACAGGGGCCGCCACCAGCCTACAATTTCTTCCCATCCCGTTTAAAAAATTTTCTGGGTTAAACACTGCTTATGCATTAGGCCAGAGTTCTTCCAGCTGCAGAACAGGCCGTAGCCTCAAAGTGTGAAGTCAGTTCTGGGTGGCAAAGGCAGTGATGCCATTCACTGGTCCCCATGATTCCCATAGCTGAGAATCCAATAGAGACCAAATGGAATATTATGTAACAATGCATCCGATGCTGCTAAGTAGCACCAAAGACTCACTACAAGCTCACTGATGGCTTGTTTCTGGTCTGGAAGACCCCCGCAGGTCACTATCTGTTATCTCATTAGAAGCATGCCCATACATTGGGCTTGATTTTTTAATGCTCTCATAGACTGGAGAAGATGGACTATCATGGGGGAACCATTTTTTGCAACTCTTATTTAAATGTACAGTGATGCATATTATGTTGGTGCTATATAAATAAAGTGTATTATTATTACCGTATTTTTTGCTATATAAGACGCACTTTTTCTTCCCCAAATCTGGGGGGGAAAAGTTAGTGCGTCCTATACGACAAATGTGTTCTAAAATAATTAAAATAATATATTCACCCGATACCCGATCCTGCGTGTGTCTCTGGCTGCATGCAGTGTTTGTCTCTTCTCTCCTCTGCCAGCATCGTGTCTTCTCCTGTCTGTAAAGCAGAGCGAAAGAAGCCGGCACAGCGCCACCTGCTGTTCCCTGTCCTAACTGCCGTACAGTGGAAAAAAAGCACAGAGTGATCAGAAGGGGAATTTGAAAGACACAGAGTGATCAGAAGGGAATACCAGTATGAATGGCACATGAGTGATCAGAAGGGGAATAATCTTTCAGAATCTTTTTTTTCTAGATTTTCCTCCTTTAAAATTGGGTGCGTCTTATATTCCGGAGCATCTTATACGTCGAAAAATACGGTAATAATAATAATAGAGAAGAAACATTACTAAGGAAAAAAAAACTTCATAAGGAACTTGACAGACATTGTCTGGGACAAATCTATAAAAGCTAGAATATAAGGTAATGCATTCAGAAAGTGCTTATTTTCATATTGGTAAAAATACACAATAAGCCCAATCTACCACTGGAGCTTCGTGTATTTTACATTTAATTCTTTTCCGGGACAGTGAAGCCATTTGGAATTCTGGATGAGCACATTAAATAGTCTATAGCATATCATTTATTAATACAAAATGTGACAAGACACACTCCATTGAACACACTCAGACAACTATCAGGAAGGATTCCTAACTAGTGAGGAACAAATGATCAGTGACACAGGCAGGCAACACAGCCAATGGCACCTGCATGTATCTGACATACTTGTACAGATGTATGCATAACACCAAATATTTATAACAAATGGCAAAGCACCTTCTCAGTATATTCTCATGTTGTTCTAAATGAGTATGGAGAGATAAATAAGGAGATTTCTCCAAAACTTGACAATTTCCAAGTTGCTTGCGGTTATAAAGAGTTAAATTAAGAAGTTAAACTTTGCACTTGTAAATAATAATTACTTTCCATAGAACCAATTATTTTTATTTGCCTATATGTGCTTCAGATTTACCTGATACTCCTGCCAGTTTGCAGTATGCATCTTTATTTATGCTTTCAGGTTGACAATACTGTATTGAAGTTACACAATTTCACTTTCTAATAGCATTGCAGCTTTTTACGTCTTTCTCATTCATTTATGATCATGCTGCTGCTGAGATGGAATGAAGACTAACATGGTTTTCCCCACCAGCATCTATTTGTTGGTATGGAAACCGTTGTCCCAGGGGACATACATCAATTCCAAGAGGTGACATTGGCTCTCCCATGTTACACACCCAGCAGCAAGAAGAATTCAGCACAGGATACATTAAAACAGCGGTCACCGACCGGTGGTCAGCAGAAAAATGTTGGTGGACCACAGAAAAAATACCTGGCCGGTGCGCCCCCCAGTGGGGTCCTTCTCCTGACCATGTCCTCTGTAGTTACAGCCCTGCGCTACTGTACCCCCAGGATGTTTAGCAAGCAGGTCTGAGCCTGCGAGAGAGGGCGGGTTCTGGCACCACGTTACTCTGGAATAAGTTTCTTCCCCTTTGAGTGACACGCGGCTCCCCAGCCCGTGAGGTACAAAAGGTTGGTAACCACTGCTTTAAATCAAGGCAAAAATCCAACGTGGGCTACATAGGAACATAGGAAATAACTATCTTGGGGTATATAGGGACCCAAAAAATAACCACTACAGGATACATAAAGTTCATGACAAATATCCAGAGCTAAATACCTAACAATATGTGAAATATTCTGCATTGGGCATGGAAAATATTTGTGGTATATAGAAGGAAATGGGAAATACACAGCATAATATATAAGGACACAGAAAATACCCAATCTGGAGCTTATAAGGCAAATATAAGCAATGCCTTCATGCAGTGTCATTCTCACCTTTGCTTTCCCAGTGCTTTGCAGTATATGGACCAGTGCAGATGCCATTTCCTCTTTGTTCTTGACACTAAGAACGCCCTCTAGGGTGGAGCACAAGCTCATGTAGTTATTAGTGATATATTCAGCAAACTCTTTATACATCTCCATGGGAAGAATGTTAATGCTCTGGTAGCGGCTCTTAATCCGAATCATGGGGCCAGCTGATTTGCCTTTGCTGGTGTTGGTGGACACCACGGGGTACCATTTCTCCACAAACTGGCGCCCAGTTACCGCAGGGATGGGGATGTTGACCAGCCCCATATAGTTGTTCTTATCCTTCTTCTTCTTCTTGTCTGTCTCCTTGTACAGGTGCACTGTGATACTCTTCAGTGCTGGCAGGTTGTTGAACTCAAAATGCTCCCCCCAGAAGACGTTGTCTGTTTTAAGCTTGCAGGTAGTTCGTGCATAAAGGACATCATCCAAAAACAGCTCACACAGGTATTTTTTCTTAGCAGGAAGGTCCTTGGCTTCAATAATCCACAATTTCAGCATATTTTCCACTCGGCGGGTATTGTCCTATAAAAACACAATTAACAAGTCTCTGTTTCAGGGAAAAAAAAAAAGTTTACAGAGCCTATAGAGAGTTTACAGTTTAGACTGTTTTACTGTATATATGGGTCAGTAAAGTGCATATATAAGTAGCATATGGGGTTATTGCTGTGTAGTCATGAAATGCAGCTAAATCATTATGGCCACTACTTCTCTAGTCTTTGCCATAATCCTCTTATTTGACAGATAGTGCTCTGCATGGTCATAAACTGCCCTTTGTGTGTGTGAAGGTTGGGGAAGGAGGAAGTTCTAATTTATTTTAATTTATTATGAACATCACCTCTTGGTTATAGCTGATCACATTACTGAACACATGATGATGAATTGTCATATGACTATCCAGCATTAGAATATTGCTAAGCTATTATGGTAGCCAACTTTTTTTTCCCAATAATCCGATTAATAAACACAGGTCAATGAGTGGTCACATGACTGTGCTTGCAGCAGGATAAAAGTGGATCATTATGACTGCTTTTTATTGTTTACATCAGGGGTCGGCAAAGTTTTATGGCCACTAGGCCATTTATGGGGTGGGCGGGAGCACACTAGGTTGGACCCGCCCTAATGGCTCCGCCCACCATCAGGGAACGCCCCTGAAGTGAAATCCCTCTCCTAGGTATGCACTGCGGAGGAGGGGGATATACCTTCAGGGAGCTTTCCCTATTTACCGCGCCGGCGGAATATTAACGCCGGCCGCGGTAAATAGGGGAGCAACAGCAAGGAGGCAGCCGGAGTTTGCTGACCCCTGGTTTACATGATACCATTGTTGGGTAAATGGTGCAATGTGTCCCATGTCTGTTTTACAGGGAGTGAAAGGGGAATAAAGTTAGTGATTCACTGATACCTTATTGGGGTGAACAGCGCGACGTAGGTTTTCCATCCATTTGTCGCGTTCAGCTGCCGAACGACATGAGAAACATTTACTGCCAGAGGACGCTGTAACCTGCCAGAAGAATATGAAAGGTAATTTTAAAAAACAATAATCTAAAACGCCAACTGAGGCTGAGCAGTAAACATTCCAGCGAACAACAAATACCTCTCATGAAAAAAAAACATTGTGATTGGCTGCTGCAGGTCTCAGCAATTACTACTACCAAACACAAGCATTTCACCATACACTGGGAGATTCAATGCCAGTTCAACTTTTTCCCAGATGTCTGTCTGTACCGACCTTGCAAATGACAAACAGACATTTCTATGATAAAACAAATGACAAATGCGGTTTCCTCATCTTGCTGCCTGTAGCTGCGGCTGTCAGATTGTATCTGGCCCATTCAAGAAACTGTCACATACCCAGTGACCTGGAAACTTCTTGCCTCATCTCTCTGTATACGGTGCAGAGATTTCTACACTACACAGTGGAAGAGGAAATACTCAACAGCAACCAGCCAGCAGAAAAATCACAGTTAAATATTATTGGTCAGTTTTTTATGAGCCACAAAATGACCAAAGAAAATCCTTTCTAATTTGTGCATTTTTTAAAGTACATATGCCATCTTCATAAATTCAGAAAAAGAAGGTTAAAGTTCATAAACCAATACAGACAATATTCAGGTGGCTATCACAACAGAAAATGTGTAACTTAGGTGCAGCAGTGGAGGGGCATACCTGCCAACACAACTGACTTCCTCACCAGTAACTTGTATATGAATAGAGTCCGCCTGCCTTCCTTAACAGCAGACAGTAAAATGTTTACCCCTACGAACTGTGGAGCAGATGAGGAAAGCGACCCACCTCAAAACAATAATCCTGGCCCAGGATGCTGCTATGAACAGGCTTGATGACCACCTCTTCCTCCATGCTGAGATCAAGAGCTTCAACTGCACTGCTGGGACTAAGCAAAGATTCGTGTGAGCGTGATTCCTTCAATCTCGGCATTAGATGTGACCTGCGGAGAGATAAGACACAGATGAGACTCCTGTAAATTCACCTTTCTTGTACCCTGACTACTTTGTCCCACAGACAACTGTAATGCTGCTAACCACACCCAGAAACATTCTCATAACGCCAACAATAGAAGGAAAAAAAGCTGTTCTTCAGGAACAATTAGTTGGTTTAGTGAATTTTTTTGATGAGGCTAATGTAAATCTTTTCATGTAACCTAACTGATGTCACTCCTTGGCTCATGTATTTTGAACTGTCTGTGTTGTCTACAGCCAACAATGAGATACTTTTTGTTTTCTATGCAGCTCTACAAGGAATAAAAATAATTTACACAACCTGTTACAAAGAATATTAAACAAAAATGAACATTTCTAAGACTGAACAAATGTATTTTTACACATGTTAACACACATCTTATACAGGTGTTATTTAACCCTACTTGGGCATAAGACGGAACCAAGATGCAAACATATTTAGCTCAGATGGTTTATTGTCCATATGAATGAAAAGAAGAGGCTGCACAGCACTGCTCAGCATTCAGCATGCAAAGATATACATCAATCATTGGATGTATGGTACTGCATCATATTCACAGAGTGAACAATTTTAGAAATGGGAAAACAATATGAGATGCATCTGCCAGGAGCCCAGACTATGGCAGTTTTTGTCAATCAGCACCCAGAATATTGCATAGCGAAAGGTGAATCTCCAACCTCTTTATTGTTAGGGATTATAAAGAGAGGTGGATCTAATTTAATTAATACGCCAGCCACTGCCTCCTCTGCTGGGAAATTATTTTATTGATCGATTGTTGTGACATTTCCCTGAAACAGCCCACTGTGGTAGGACATAGTTCCCTATTGTGTGCATCATTTAAAATTAATACAAATCCCTGCGTTAGATCAGTTACTGAGTCCTGCCCAGCAGGAGATTTATAGGTTTCACTGTCCACACCTAGGGACAACATGTCTTCCACTCGGTCTACAGGTAACCTGAGCATGGGAAAACAAAGATCGACAACTAGAAAATACCCCCATTTATTTCTGACAGAAATCCAACACTTTGTTCTTTGCCGAAGAACATCAACAACTTTATCATGGCAAATGTTTTGGGAAAACAAGTGGTGTTGACCTTTTGCCATGCGGCAAATATCTATTTTCTGCCTCACTTTCCACTGCTGTACATGGCGGACAAACACTTTACAGAAATATTTACAGCCTGGAACCAATCTTCTCCCAGCCCATGACGTTTTTAGAAGAAAATACACACAATGGCCAATAGGACATTATATTTCAACCAATGAATGCTGCAACCTGGCATTAACCTTTAAAAATGGCAGCTGGGTCCCTGCGGAGCACTTTTCATATTAGGCGGTGTCTACGGCATATATATCAGAAACATAGGAGATGAAACCATATTGACAAAATGATTTACATATTGCCAGCACTGGGGGGTTATATGCTTGTTACTAGGCAGAATATGAATGATTTAAGTAAACTATAGTAAATAATTAGTAATAAATGACATTGGTACGCTATGCTGCATATCATTGATTTATTTAAACATGCGCTTGGTATTTACTCTGCAAGCACTGTGAGGAGCCTTGCTATATCATATAAGGAGGAAGCTGTAACACATATAACAAGACTGGCCAATATATGTTCCTAAAAACACAAGTAGAAGCCATGCTACCCTACAGGTCACACACAGATCAAGCGATCACCCCCTATTTCACACTACAGGCATAATGATGGGCTTGGCTATATATGTAGTAGTTTAAGGAATGTCTCACAGCTCACATGATCACTAATATCTGTATGTAAGGCTACCTTCCCCAAGCAGTGTAGCACATGATAACATACATAACATGAGAACATTACTCAGCTCCTTAGGCCTCCTTAACACATACTAATTTAGACAAAATAGTATAAGTATAGACAATCCCATTGCAGCAGGTGATCAGAGATCCCAATACAGAAACTCTTGCTGCCCCTGCAAACACCTGTGGTATAAAAATGTGTCATACAACAGGGATACACAGGGTGTACCATTACTGCTTCAGACTACAGGGAGCACAATGTCTTAAGCTGCGTACACACTTCCAATTTTTATCGTTGGAAATGAACGACGAACGATCGATTGGGCAAAAATTGTTTGTAAAAAAAGTAACCAACGACGCCGACGAACGAGGATAGTCGTTGGAAATGAACGACCGGACCGGCGGATCGGATTGGACGACAATCGTTGACCATCTATCGTGTGTACGGTCGTTCATTGATCGTCCATGGTCTGAGCATGCGCGGTGAACGTACGTTCGCTCACTTCCTGTGGTGCACGTCACTTCCTGTATTGTTCAAACGATCGCATCTATCGTGTGTACAATATCTGCGAACGATCGTTCGCAGATATCGTGCAGGATCGTTCGTCATTCGTTTACCAACGATAATAATTGGAAGTGTGTAGGTAGCTTTACACAGAATGTAACCAAGTATAAAAGCTGAAATCTATTTAATGCTAAAAAGTGCTTAACTTCAAGGGTCAGTCATTCAATGTAGAAGAAGCTAAATAGACTGCCATATTGATAGAAAACAGTGTAAAGTATATCAATATTGTGAGTATGCGAACAGTACTTCACATTACCTGCTGTTAATATTTAACAAAACATTAAATTAGGTGTTTTATTAAACATAAATCCTTTAGGAATATAAGAAAAATCTGGTCAGTGATTCGGAGTGTGGAAGGTATAAATCTCTCTGGGCCAGGGTCCCTATAGGCTTTACAATGCTGAATCATGTAAATTAGCTGTAAATCCGTGTTCTCCATTCTTTCCAACACTTAGCTTTGTTCCACTATTTAACGTCAACCTGGCAGGAGATATAGAAAAGGGTAGCTATAAAGGGAACTGTACCACAGTGATACAAAATTTTGTAGATTAGGTAGTGTAAAGGAATCCATGATCCAGTTTTTGGTTACATTTAAAGATTGTGTTGAGGTTTAAAATCTGTAAGTGACAAATGGCGCGAGTGAGTAATCATCTGGTATGATTGTTACATAACATAATGACATAATATTATTACATTAAAAATGGATGACAGCCTGCACCAAAATCATCAAAGACAACCTAATTTATGCTACTTTGTACAATACGAGTGGGAGGGAGACTGTCTACTGGGATGGAGTAGGCTGTCATTGCAACTGACTGTCTCCTTTCCAACAAATGTCCCCACCTAAGGTTGGTGCTGGGTTGGATTTGGTGTCCTGATGTTTGCATGTACGTTACATAGGAGGCTGTGATTGTCAACTCAATGTTTACTGTGATCTCCAAGTTGAAGGTAGATTTTCCTAGGACCTAATGCTGTGACCCCCATCCTAATAATACCCATATAAACCTCAATCTGACTGTTGGTTGCAGAAACCCCTTGCATCTCTGAATGCAGCCCCTGCAACAGGTTCACTTGCAAAGTGAATGAGCAGGAAAGATTTAATTGACAGTAAACACCAACAGGACAAAACCAGCCTGGCTATCATATTGCCCCGTCCTCACCATGTTCTTTTCAGGATCCATTAAATTCATCATCTATAGACAGGTCTGACCTCTGGTCGCTCAGCTTTTTCTCCTCCACTGTGTCAATATAATGTCACACGGTAATGCAGTATATGAACCTGGTGATTCCAACATGTTCCGTTGTTATTGGCTGTCCTGTCACAAGGCATCAGGATCAGCATGTTCACAAGCTGGAGTGGGACACAAAGCTTCAGGGTTGTTAGGATGACGAAAATATTGAGTTAGTGGTCACAGAGAGGGTTTTACTCATAGCTCTGAAATCCCTAGCAAAATTTTAGGCAGTTCAGCTTGTGTTTACTAGTGTGCATGATTTGGGGTGAGGTGAACATATAAATGTATTTATTTAAAAATGTATTTATTGGGAACTTCTAGAAAATATAACTGTACCCTTCAGAAACCTACCATTTTGTTGGGAATTCCTCCTGAAAAACAGAACTGTTTTGATATTGAGGAAGCAAAGCCTTGCCTCTACTCAGATGGTACTCAGATGGTAGAAAGTATGGGATATGACATAGTAATTCAGTAATTAGAACAAAAGACAATACTTTTTATTTGCATTTTGGCACAGCTTCTGTGGTTCAGGTCTTAAATAAGTGCACAGTTTGATTAAAGATTCTGTCACTATATACTGCCCACTGACCCCACTGCTTTATTATCAAACTGTCTCATAAACCATAGGAAGGAAAGGCCCAAATGGCTCATGGAAACAAAAGAATTTTGTTATCTCCTGATTCAAACCCAACTCTGGCATTTTTTTTTG